>NC_061094.1:6650251-6767751 GCF_015104395.2 Macrobrachium nipponense
CCTACGCCCGCAACTCGATCGTATATTTTCTGTCCGCTCAATATAAAATGTCTTTAGACTCAATACGAGAAAGGTCTTTAACCTCGTCCATACCTATACCACTGGATTTGGATACTTCTTTTACTTAGCCTTGATATTCTCGACGATTGGGTTTACGGGAGTTTGAATCTAGTTATAAATAAGAAGCAATGCACAATGATAGGAGCAATACTGTCTCATTATCGAAGACGGGGAATTGTAAATTTAGAGTAAATTGTCAGTCAAGCTTGCAGAGTATATTTATGGATCAGAAAAGACTGCCAACTCTAGAACAGTAACATTGACTGTTGTACAAGAAGCCGTGAGAATCACACCCAATCAAAAATTTAGCTTACATTCTATTTAATAACAAAGTAACGTTTAAGAAATAATTGCCTTATCGCAAAGTAATCTGATCCAGTTATAAGTACTATTCCAATTTTTCAGAAAACTGTGTTCATCACCAAGCGGATCAGATTAGAGGTTCACTCTCGAAGTGGTTCGGAAGTCACGTATAAAGCCGTTGGTCCTGTTGCTGCATAATCACTGGTTCCATACAACTGCTGAATAACCACTGGTGCCATGCAACTGCTGCATAATCACTGGTTCCATACAACTGCTGAATAACCACTGGTGCCATGCAACTGCTGAATAACCACTGGTTCCATGCAAACTGGCTGAATAACCACTGGTTCCCATACAACTGCTGATAAACCACTGGTTCAATGGCAACCTGCTGGAATAACCACGGTTCCTACAACTGCTGATAACCATGTTGCTGGTGCAACTGCTGAATAACCACGGTTCCATCAACTGCCTGAAATAAAACTTGCTGTGAATAACCACTGGTTTCTATGCAACTGCTGAATAACCACTGGTTCCATACAGCTGCTGAAATAACCCACCCCTGTTTTCCCATGCAACCTCTGCCTGAATAAACCACTGGTTCAATGCAACTGCTGAATAACACTGGTTCCATGCAACTGCTAAATACCCACTGTTCATGCAGAACTGCTGAATAACCACTGGTTTCCATGCAGCTCACCCCCAACTGAAATAACCGGCCTCTGGTTCAATAACCAACTGGCTTTGAATAACCACTGGTTCGCAATGCCACTGCTGAATAACCACTGGTTCCATTGCAAGCTAACTGATAACCACTGTGCCAATACAACGGCTTGAATACCACTGGTTTTCCCATGCCAACTGCTGAATAACCACTGTTCCAATAACCAGCTGGCTGAATAACCACTGGTGCCAGTCACCTGCTGAATAACCACTTGGTTCCAATAACCACTGATGGAATTAACCACTGTTTCCATCCAACTGCTGATAGCCACTGGTGCCATAACCAACTGTCTGGAATAACCACTGGTTCCAATGCAACTGCTAGAATAACCACTGGTTCCATGCCAACTGGCTGAATAAGCCTGGTGCCAAAGGCCAACTGGGCTGAATAACCACTGTGCATACAACTGCCTGAATAACCACTGGTGCCAATGCAACCTGCTGCGTTAACCACTGGTTCCGATGCACTCTGAATAACCACTGGTTTCAATGCAACTGCTGCATAACCCTGGTGTCCATGCATCTAAATAACCCCTGTGTTCCTGCAACTGCTGAATACCTACTGTTCCATGCAGCTACTGAATAACCAGCGGTTCCATACAACTGCTGAATAACCACTGGTTCCCATGCCACTGCGTGAATAACCCAACTGGTTGCCATGCAGCTTGCTGGAATAAACCACTGGTTGCCTACAAACTGCTGAATAACCACTCGGTACCATGCAACTGCTGAATAAACACTGGTTACCATTTAAACAAGCTTTTTTTTTTGCTGAATACAACACTGGTGCCATGCAAATGATGAATAACCACTGGTTCCAACAACAAATGCTGAATAACCACTGGTTCCATGCAAAACTGCTGAATAACCACTGGTGCCAATACAACTGCTGGAAATAACCACTGGGTTCCATGCAACTGCTGGAAAACCACTGGTTCCAATGCAAACGGCCTGAATAACCATTGGTTGCCATGCAAATGCTGACTAACCCAATGGTGCCATACAAAACCAACTGGATGAAGAACCAATGGTGCATGCAATGCTGAATAACCCACTGGTTCCATGCAACTGCTGAAAAACCATGGTTCCATGCCAACTGCTGGAATAACCACTGGTGCATGGCAAACTGATGAATAACCACTGGTTGCCATGCCAACTGATGAAAAAATAACCAACTGGGTTGCCATGCAACTGCTGAATAAAACCACTAGGTGCCATTGCCAACTGGCTGAATAACCAACTTGGTGCCAATGCCAAACTGCTGAATAAACCACTGGTTGCCATACAACTGCTCCCGAATAACCATGGTGCCATGCAACATGACTGAATAGAACACTGGTGCCATGCAACTGACTGAATAACCACTGGTTCCATGCAACTGCTGAATAACCACTGGTTCCATGCAACTGCTGAATAACCACTGGTGCCATGCAACTGCTGAATAACCACTGGTTCCATGCAACTGCTGAATAACCACTGGTTCCATGCAACTGCTGAATAACCACTGGTTCTATGCAACTGCTGAATAACCACTGGTTCCGTGTAACGTAAGAACACCATATAACAAACAAACAAAAAGGGATTGGACAATCTCATGAGCAGCCAAAGGTTACGTGAAATGAATTATGTCTTTGTCCATTATCAGCCGTTCTTCATTCACCCTTTTTTTGTCTTCAGTGTGATCCAATGGGCATTTGAGTCTAGTGCGATCATGGATGGGAAGTGGTTTATTGGTGCAGCGAAGCGGCAGAAATTAAAATGCGAATGTTTCTTCAGATGAATAATGAAATGAGGGGTTAAGATACGAAAGCCGTCCATTAATGGTTGATGTATGCGACTTGACTCTGTTCATAAAGATAATTGGACGTTACAAGGATTAGGATGTCTCAAGACTTGTTAGTCCATCCTAAGAGGAGACATCATGTGCTCACTTATCTGTAAGGAGCAGGTTTTGCTGTTCATCCAAGTGCCCTAATGATTTTTAGTCTAAATTTTTTTTAAATTCTTCCCACACTGTTGCTGTTGACAACTTCTGGTGGCAAAGGCAAATTGCAAAGGCAAAGGCAAACTTTATTCTATCGACCCCTTCCGGGGTATGAGAATTACAAAATTACACAAATCTATATATTTTACACAAAAACTACAAAAAGAAGAAACCAATAAATTACAACTATATTTATGTACACATATATTTAGCAAGTACATATCTAAAGCATAAAAGGTATTCTGACAAAGGAAAGTACATACATCGAAAATAATACCAGAATAATGAAAATCCTAGAAAGTAATAAATCTAAAATAAAGACATTATAACGTTAACGAACTTTGCAAGTCTTTTCAATTCTCTAGCACTACTTGTATTAAGGAGCAGATTGAATTTAAAAGTGGTAGGTCTTCTACAATAGTAGGGCTTTATGTATCTCTCTCTTATTTCTCTAATCACAGGACAAACTAAAACATAATGATATTCATCCCCAACTTCAATGCTGTTACATAGTCTGCAAGGGTGCTGATTCTCCTGCCCAGAATATCTTTCAGTTGCTACGGGAAGTTTGTGGCTACCACACCTATATTTACCAAGGGCAATTCTTTCTGGCATATCTAAATTTATAATATACTTTTCTTGGCCAAATTCAGTCTTAAAAAGTTTATAATTACTATACAATATATTTCTTTCTACTTCTGCATGCCACTCTTGTCTCTCTATATCTTTGAGTTTCATTTCTAGGCTATTTATTTTCCACGTGTGATTGAAATTTTCTGGATGTTCCCATATATTTGACATACCACATGAATCAAGGATAGTTTTAATTTTATGGATCCAACTAGACTTATACTCATTCGACTCGTACAGAATTCTAAGAAGACGATTAAAAAAAACATTTGACAATTTAGACGCCTTTGATTTTTACAATTCTCAACCAAAATCCAATCATCCGTTTGCAAATAGATATTTCCATTTTGAATCTGCCAAGATCCCCATATACCACGCAGTTTGCTGCTCGCTTGTTCACACAGAGCTGATTTTTCATGAACTTCTTGTGAAATGTTTCAACATGATTCAGTTTGTGGTAACCCCATATTTCACAACCGTAAGTCAAAATTGGTACAACTAGAGCATCGAATAGATCGCAGTTGATATCAATGGGTAATTCAAGTTATTTACATTTATTTAGCATACTAAATAATGCTCTACGTGCTTGAATGACTTGTTTCTTAATAGCTTTATCCATTTTACCATTATAATTAAACGTAGTACCAAGGTAAACATAATCATCTACAATTTCAATGCTCTCCTCACCATATCTAAAATTCGGAACATTTCTAATTTTTCCTCTAGAAAATACAACTACTTTAGATTTTGAAACATTAATTTGAAGTTTCCAAGTATCACAATATTCTTTTACTTTGTCTAAGGCATTTTGTAATTCCTTTTGGGGATTCAGCCATTACAATAGTATCATCAGCATATAAAACATAAATAAGCAAAAACATTTCTGTATCAATACTATTTCATTTTTCATTTATTTCCCTTGAACACATATCCATCCCATTATACCCCCTGCTAAGATAAGACTCAAAATCATTTAGGTAGATGGCAAAAGTAATGGGGAAAGATTCTCACCTTGTCTTACGCCTATGTTACATTCGAAAAACTTAGAAATTTTATGAATCTGCTTCACACAGGATTTTGCATTATTATACATATTATTCCACGTCTCCCATATCTTGTCTTGTATGTAAAGAAGTTCCCACAATGGGATATGTTGTATCTCTTCAGTTCTAGTTTCCTTGCATTATATCTTGTCTGGTTATCGTTTAACGTAAATAGGTTACTGTCGACTTTTGTTATGCCTTTCAGTATTTTGAGTTCCGTAAATAAAAAAAACTGAAGGATTCTGAATAAAAAATAAATAAATTAAAGACGAAAATGGTTCTGATAGACTGATTGCTTGAAATTTAAAAAGAAAATGTCTCTAATAACTGAGAACTATTCAAAGGAATTGAACATTTCGTTTTCAGCCTACGTTGCCATATAAGGAGGGCCTCAAAGCATAGAGTAAACAATGCGCGATCCAACCCCCAGCTTACTCGGGATGCGTGAAATATTTTCCCTTCACGCATAAGTTGTATATTCCTACATTTCAATGTAAATTAAAATGTTAAAATCTACAGTCAAATACAGCCTTCTTTCACCAACTAAAATCACAATAAATTTGATATATTTTATTAGAAATTATTTTTCTGTACTGTTTAATATGAACATTATACTTTTTACAATTTCATTATAATAAATAAATCGCAAATACCCAACCCTAAAATTCCCGTATCTTTAACTCGACGCGAAACACCTTTTTCAGACCTTTTTAGGCTCTTCCATCGACCTTTCCTACCGCCCCAAACAACCACAACAACAACAGTAGTGGTGGTTTGTATAGGCTTACTCCCGAGTAAGCGAATATATGCATATTATTAGTTCTTCCATGGTATATATAAACGAATTAAGCTCTCCATATGATTCATCATGCTATGTTACGAGAGATATGAGCTCCTATGTAGCATACATTCCTGTTTGTCATATCGACAATGACCACGCTCAAACAGGAGCCAAAGACGACGTCTTATCGCTGAGAAATCTTTTGTAAAATACAATGTCCATAAGTGAACGGAGAGAGAAAAAAAAAGTAGAGTAATATGGGAAAAATTATATATTAATATCCACTAAAACATAACTGGTAGTTGGGAAAAGTTAAGGAAACGTCGTACTTGTTGTTAATCATAATTACATTGTCGGTAGCCTGCAGATGACCTGACTAGCACAGTGTTCCAGCAGTTATGATACATAAGATCAGAAGGTATTTTAGTCGGTAACAGCACCTTCTTCAGAGGTAAGGGAAGCCTCGTCTATTGAGAAATATTCAATTACCTACGTACTACAGGGAATTAGGGTACGCGCCATAAAACCAGAAAATCAACAAAGAATTAGCTTTCCTGGAATTTAGACTCATACCACACCGACTGAATTCACCACTATAAACTGGCCTGACCTGAAACCCACAGGAGTAAAATCAGCACCTAAGCGCAGTGCCATTTCTATATTCTCCATTACTTTCCCCCCACAGTGACTATCGTTTTAAAATGTTTTCGCCCTCTGTGATAGTCAGTTTTATATGAAGTTAGAGATGTGATTCGTTTTCATAGAATTCATCGCACGACGTACATACAATTCAAGAAATTTCTCGAGAGACAAATTGGCGTCTCAACCGAGCACATCTCCGCATGTTTTCCCGTTGATGAATAACCACTGGTTCCATGCAACGTAAAAACACCATACAAACAAACAAAAACACAAAACATCTCCGCATGTTTGGCGAAGTGATATCGTGTATGGAATTGGTCTTATTCCTTTTCTTTTATAAACATTCGTTTCCACTCCTCGACAGTCGATTCAAAAGCACAAAAATATAGCTAAATGAAGATAGACCTATTCGCGTCCCGGATTGACGCTGCCTTCTCCTTGTACGTAGCAGTTATTTTAATAGAATGTTTAAAAATAAAAATACACAACTTGATTTTAAGCTCTCTCTCTCTTCTCTCTCTCTCTCTCTCTCTCTCTCTCTCTCATGGATTTAATTTACAGGAGAATGGGTACGTACGCTGGCTGGGTGATTGAAAACAGGGCGCGGTTAATAGTATCATTAAATATATATCATCGCCACAGAAGCGTTGAGAGAGGAAAAAAACTTTTTCTTTATCTTCAGTCAATCAGACAAATGTATGGCGATGCAGTGTATATTTTGCATGTACGATTAAGTGTCTAGTGTTCTGCATGTAGTACGCTATAGGTCTACTATCGCTATATCATCGTCTCTCTGTCAGATAACATAAACATTCCCATTCTTCGAGAATCCTAAAGTTCACTTGCGAGGAACGTAACGTAAAAGATAAAGCCGTTAAAGCTTCATCGACTGCCACACTAGCACGCCGGCGGACAGGGGTATTAAGCCAGCGCAGGCAGTGTTCAAAGTTGAACTGGGAGGGAGGAGTCGGAGGACTGGAACTTTCCCCTCCCCTTTTCAGTTGCCCTTCGGAGGAGTGAGTGAGAACGGTCTCGCCTCTGGAGCCGGAAGTCGCTGACAGGCACATCAGTGTAGTGTGGTTTAATCTCCCAGCTTCTTTTGCACTTCTAGACTGACGATTTCAATTTGTGTATATATAGCGCGGCTTATCGACTTGGAAAGTTACGTGAGAATGGACCAGTATATAGTTAAAAGTCGACCCTTCAATACAATTTATTAGTCACGAGCATTGTTCGTTTAAAGAAAATATAGGGAAGTTAATTATCTGGGACTGGACTGAGCACCAGGAGCATTATGGAGCCATCGGCCATCACTTTTGTTTGCTTGATTCTTATTGTGAGTTTACATGATCATGTCACAAACTTTAAACATTTGTCTTTTTTTCTGTTCGGTTTAAGACTTTCAGTCAAGTTATGTCTCTTTGTGTTTTTTCATATCTGTTTGCCAGCGCGATTTTACGACAAAAAAAGGAAATCTTTTAAGTTTTTACAATGTTTTCTTCTGTAATACCAGTTCTCGGTATTAGCACTTTTGTTGTATGTAAGTCGCCTTAAGTCAATATTCTTAATACGAAAATCATTCTAAAGTCTTGATAGAATTTTACTTTTGCAGAGATATTTATAGACGAATATTGTCACTCTGATCCAGTGTTTATTTTATTTCATCTTTTTTATCCCAATGCATTATGGGTAAAGATGGCGGCTAGCTTATGTGAGAACTTTTGGGTGGGTGAAAATGCGAATGATATATATTCTAACAAACCCCTGATTCTGATTAGGTTTAGTGAATGTTTGGAAAGTGACATCACGCGCTAGGTCAGTAAGGAAGGACCAGGTGACCTGGATTATGTTAGTGGATAGAAGGGACAGACAGCACAGTAATGCCTCTTGTCAGTTGACTTACGACTGTTCGAAGGTCGGAACGTTTGCATGAAAAAAGAAAAGTAAAACCTCTCAGTCGAACCAACACAAACCTGTTCCCCCTCTCTCTACTTGCTTTCCCTAGACCTTCCCCCTCTTCATTCCCTTTCCCTCAGCCTCTTCCTCCTCCTCCTCCTCCACATAGAGTGTCATTCAGAGTTTTCCCGGACAGTGTTGGGTTGGTCAGGCAGTAGGGCTGTATATATAGATATATAATAGTATATAAACGATATATATCTATATACGACCTATATTATAGAATATATAATATATATATAATATATAGATCATTCGAGCTACAAATGTCCTTTAATATCTAATTTGCCCTACCTCGGAATTGATATATTTTCATATATGTACCGAGGGGGAATTTTTTTTTAGTTGATAATAATTTCGTCCCCCCATGGGATTAGAACCACCGTCCAGTTGGACGGGGAACGAAATCAGAAACGGACAGCGACGCTACCGAGTCTGCTAGCAGAGAGGCTATAAGTTTATATCGATTCTGACCATTACAAATCACCGCCGATCTCGTTGTATTCGTAATTAGAATCGATATGAAACCCCCTCAACCATGCTAGCCGATTCGAGGCGTTTTGACCCACGCAGCCTTGTTATGAATACTTATCGCATCACCAACTGGACGGTGGTTCGATCCCATGGGGGGACGAAATTATTATCAACTAAAAATTCCCCCTCCGGTACATATATGAAAATATATCAATTCCGAGGTAGGGCGAATTAGATATTAAAGGACATTTGTAGCTCCGAAAGATTTATATGAATCACGGTGATGTGATAAGTATTCATATATATATATATATATATATAATATATATATATAATTATATATATATATATATATATATATATGATGTATGTATATATGTGTATGTATATATGTATGTATGTATGTATTATATGTATAATGTATATATATAAATATATATATATATATATTTATATATATATAGATATATATATAAAAATGTTGGTGTGTGTGTTTGCATCCATACGTGTGTGTGTGCCATATTGAAAGAATACGATAAATATAAACTGAGTATAAACACATCAATTACTATACTCTGTTTTTTTTTCATCTGTCCATCTGCCTGTGGTGTTTTGCATGGTAACACTGCGTCCCGGGCTTTAGATAGTTACGCTATGTGTAAGTTTTAGGTAAATGAAAGGATATCTGGGTGTACATTTGCAACTGAAAAGTGTTTTAATAATTTACTGTATGCGAATTACACCGTTAATATTCGATATAGGATGTTATTTAAAGCCCGGGACATAGTATTACCATGCGCAAACACCACAGGCGGATGGACAGATGGAAAAAAACAGAGTACTATATATATACATATGTCATTTGCACGCTTCAAAATGGCAAGGTCCGTTGCAGTGTTATTATATACACATCTTTTGCCATTGTTGGCTACGACCTAAATATTAAAAATAAACAAAAGCATATTTAGACCATGGTGGGAAAAGTTTATCCGGGATAACAAAGAAATAAAAAAGTCAGTCACTAAGTCCAAGATTCCACCGAAATAGGATGAGCTGAGCCAACGGTTATTCCCCGGTGGTTATCCCGAGCTCATCTCTTTATTTCATTTCACTTTTTTAAAGTGGCTGCATTGTTTTTCACTGATTCCGGGAAAGCCGGTTAAGATTATTCGTATTTTGAGATTTAATTGGTTAGATAATAAACTTATAAACTGCAAAAACGTCTCATCCTCCGCCCAGAACGAGCGGAAAGTCCAGCACCGGGAAAAAAAGGGGAATTTTTTTGCTTGTCCGTGGCTAAGCAAAATCACCCGGGACCCGCTGGTGTTTTAAAGCCGGATATGTGGCAATAATCTTGCATACCAAAGGATGTGAAAAGAAAAAAATACGTGTGAATATATACATTCACACATATAAAAAAACATAATTGTACATTTACAAGCACGAATAGATAGATTTTCGCTAATATTATTGAGAATCGAGTAATAGTTAGTATTTGGATTCAACGTACTTAATTTCTGGTTTCTAATAACTATTACTTAAGAAATTAAGGTATATCTTTATCCAACTGCTTATTCTTTCTCATGTTATCACTGCTTCACTGGAACTTTGAACAGAGTCGCCGTAGACCGAGTTGAAAAATGCATTTCAAGAAAGATTCGTTTTATCTTTTTCCTTTGAGCGAAAGCCAAGAGAAGTGCTTTGACATTGTTTCACAAAGACTCATCAGATATTTCTTCGAAAGTAAAACTGGAATATATCTTTAACCACGGGCTCACAGGAAGGATATATAAAGGTAGTACTAGACTGATGATTTTGTCTCGCTTGGTCAACAAGCTGGAAGAGATTAGTCTATAAAAGTGGATAATTCTATTCTCCTATTCGGCCACATCGAGTCCGTTCGTTATCCCTCAACCTCTTACTCGCCAGCTATTTCATTTTTGAAAGAAGTAGACATAGTTCAGTGAACGATTGAATTTTATTCCCGAGACTGGACTTCTGTTGGGTCAAAAGGCGGAAGAATTCTCTGGCCAGATGGAAAGGCTATAAAACTCTCGAAAACTATGTCCAGTCCGACCACTATATATATGGGTTGACTGCCCGATCGATCAATGATTACAAGTCATTATAGCTGACGTATAAACCAAAGACCTATTATTATTATTATTATTATTATTATTATTATTATTATTATTATTACGCTAGAAATTCTTCCGTAGTACAAAAGGTCGTTTTAACGTAGCTCTTTATACATTTGGTGTCATATTTTACATGACGTATGATAAAAAAATTTAGCAGCTCGCAGCAACAACAACAACGCCCCCCCCCCCCCCCCCCCTCGCCCCACCACCACCCATCGTTCACAGTTCAAACTGGGCTTTAACTCATCTCTTATCAGAACTTCATGCACAAAAATTGGCGAAGACCAGGAGTAGCGCTGCTTCTGTTGCTATTAATTTGTATGAACAGGTGGAACCTCTCTCTCTCTCCGAAGAATGAATTCCCAGTTTCATGTACATTCATCCAAAATATTTTGTTATATATAGATATATATTATATATATATATATATATATATATATATATATATATAATATATATATATATATATATATATATATATATATATATATATATATATATATATATATGCGTGTGTGTGGTATAGGATAAAATCGCGGATTACCCAGCAGCCTAATTAGCTATATCTAGGGGACACCTGACTCGAAAAAGTCAATAGCCCGTACATTAAAATATATATGTTTTATAATAATATATATATATATATATATGAATATATATATATATATATATATATATATATATATGTATATATATATATATAAATATATATGTATATATGTATATATATATATATATATATATATAGATATATATATATATATATATATATTATATGTATATATATATTCATATATATATATATATAATATAGTATATATGCATATATATATATATATATGTATATTATATGTTATTATATACTATATATATATATATATATATATATATGATATATATATATATTATATATATAAGATAAAGGTAGGTAAGCCACGAATTGAAGGAAAAATAAACAACGGAGTTTCTGCAAGATCTTTCGACTCGACGTCCTTTACTCTGCTGAGTAAAGGACGTTGAGTCGAAAGATCTTGCAGAAACTCCGTTGTCTACTTTTCCTTCGTGGCTTATACCTTTATTTATGGATTTATCACGTTCCAAACTTTCGTGATTCAGTTATACATATATATACACGAATGTAAAATTTATCCCTGATCTGTTACTATTAAAAGTTAGAACAACAAGCTGAACTATATACATCATATGTTTTCGCTTACCTATCTGTCCATACCTTTGAATTTTGCTTACTCAGGGAGTAAGCCTACAAGCTACTTTGTTGTTGTTCTTGTTAGGGGGGATAGGAAAGATCTACGGAGAAGCTTAAAATGGTCTGAAAATGGTGTTTTGCATCGAGTGAAAGGAACAGGAATTTTAGGATAGGATATTTATGATTTATTTATTAAAATGAAAATGTTTAGAAATAACTAATGTGCTTGTTAAACAGTACAGAACGATTATTATTTCTAATAAAATATAAGTGTTTCTATTAATTTTCGTTGGTGAAACGACGCTCTATTTGACCATAGATTTTAGTACGTGCCCGAGTAAGCTGGAGTTGGATCATGCCCTGTATTATTAGTAGCAGTTGTAGTATCTGTTAGTTTCTGTACTTCGCTAGATTAATGATATATACTTGAGCACAATTTGGAGAATCAGTTGTAAAACTTTTCAATATACCGGAGCAGCTGATTCACTAGACCCATATGTGTTCACTTCTCAGGTGACAGCTCTGAAGCCGCGACTCGTCAGGGCAGAGGGAAACGATAGTACTAGTACCCGAGATGTTCTCCCTTCCAGCATCAGTGTCACAGAGGAGGTCACCTCCATACCAACAGGAGACGACGACGACGTGATCCTGACCTGGAATGACCTGGCATCCACCCAGCAGCCGCTGTGCAGGTCTAGGGTGAGAGTACTCAAGCCCTGTTCCTCTGTGTGAGATTACTCGATAGCTGTTTTCAAGTTTTGACGTTTATTAGGCTAAATGGAAGTCTTACCAGACGAATTGAACTTTAAAGTTCGGTTTCAACGAAGCGTCTACACACAGGGTACTTCATAGCTGCAACCACTTTCATTCCTTTTACCGTCCCTCCCTGCATATTCTCTCTCTTCTGTCCTACTTTCCACCTTCTCCTAACAACTATTGTTTCAACGTGATTTTCACCGCTGAGTGATCTCGGTAGGTCCCAGCGCTGTACCTTCAGCCTAAATATATATTCCAATTCCCCATTGAACCTTTCTCCAAATCTGTTTTGAACTTTTTTTGACCTTAATGTCTGCAAAATAAAGCCATTGACTGCTAATTGTACAAAGAACAAAGGTGGACAATTTTAAAAAATAAAAATAAGAAATTCCTTCTTCATAATCATATTTGCCAAATAATTATGTCACATTAGGTTTTGATAAAGATATATTTAGTTAAAGTTTCGACTCATTTTGGATTTTCTTTCATTTTATAATATGGTGCCTCGCCTCAGTGGCGTGGTTGGTATGGTGTTTGCTTTCCACCTCGGTGGTCGCGGGTTCGATTCTCGGCCATTCCATTGAGGAGTGAGAGATGCGTATTTCTGGTAATAGAAGTTCACTCTCGACGTGGTTCGGAAGTCACGTAAAGTCGTTGGTCCCGTTGCTGAATAACCATACTGGTTCCATGCAACGTAAAAGCACCATACAAACAATATAATATGGTCTTCTTGTGACCACAGAAAATGTCAAAGATTCGTGAGATATATCTTAATATTCAGTAACGAAAAGAGATAATTAGGCTTAAGCGATTGTTTAAAATAGTACCATCAAGTTGCTTTTGAAATTAACCTCGTAGGAGGTTTGTGCCGACAGTGCACCTCATGCGGCACACTGTAGGCATTACTTAAAGGTTCTTTGCAGCGTCTCTTCGGCCCACAGCTGCAACCCCTTTCGTTCCTTTTACTGTGCCTCCTTTCATATTCTCTTTCTTCCATCTTACTTTCCATTTTCTCCTTAGTTCCTCGCTGGCCGAGTGGTTTTCGAACTGGGTTTCCTATCCGGTGGTCCGAGGTTCGATTCCCGGATCAGTTGATGTGGAATCAGATTAATATATTTTTGGTGATAGAAGTTCATTTCTCGATATAGTGTGGTTCGGATCCCACAATAAGCTATAGGTCCCGTTGCTAGGTAACCAATTGGTTCCTAGATACGTAAAAATATCTAATCCTTCGGGCCAGCCCTAGGAGAGCTGTTCATCAGCTCAGTGGTCTGGTTAAACTAGGATATACTTAACTTTTTCCACCCTCTCCTAAGTCCCTTTGGTCTAAACTGAATATTGAATACAACTCGTGAAATTGCCTCTTGAGAATTCGTTAGTTAAGATATTTCGTTAATCTTTGATATTTTCACATTGTCTCAAGTCTGGAGATTTTGCTCACTGGATCAGTAGCTTTGTCATTCAGCAGCTGATCGTATGGCTGCTGTCAATGTTTAGCAAGACTGATTGTAATGAAATGCTAATTTCCTTTCTACCCAATACTCGAGGATGACGCAGCAAGTACTTGGATCTGTCTCATTTCCTCGTAGGACTTACGTCTGGAATGAACAGACAGTTCAAGATGTACAGTCAAGACCCATTCTTTCCCAGCGAAAAAAAGAAAATAAAAAAAAATGTAGCTGGAAAAATGGCTTACTTTTAGCCAGTTCTCTCGACGACAGCTGTAATTCGATTGCTGACACTGTCCATTAAACAATAGAAGTTGATTTTGTAGGTCGTAGAGTTCGTGAAGTGGTGTCCTTTTTGGGTACATTCATTGCTGTGCAATTGTACAGTGAGACAATTCACTCTCAACTTAGCCGGTTTGTTTGTTTGTATGGTGTTTTTACGTTGCATGGAACCAGTATGGTTATTCAGCAACGGGACCAACGGCTTTATACGTGACTTAAGAACCACGTCGAGAGTGAACTTCTATCAGCTGAAATACACATCTCTGACCCCTCAGTGGAATGGCCGAGAATCGAACTCACGGTCACCTAGGTGGCAGGCCAAGACCATACCGATCACGCCACTAAAGCGCTTCAACATAGCCGGTGGTATGTTTTCTTGTTACTTCGGTAATATATTGGCAGTGTTTTCGAAGTTGTTAAAGCAGCGAAATTTAAGACAATATTCGTGGTTTGAGAAGCCTCGCATATTTTCAATTTACTAGTAACAGATAAGATTCTTTATAAAAGCTTGCTTAATCCCTCCCACCACCTCCACACCTTTTTTTTTTAAACTATTTTTATAAGAATTTTTTTTTTTTCTGTGCTTGAGTTGTATATCCTTAAATCCACGGTGGAGAGGTGAGTGAATAAACTACGAAAGTACTTGTTCCAAGTCCCCAGTTTCACTCATATATATATATATATATATATATATATATATATATATATATATATAATATATATATATATATATATATATAATATATATATATATATATATATATATATTTATATATATATATATATATATATATATATATATATATAAAATTTTATGTGTATGTTCCCAAAGGTTTCGATACTTGAATAACAAGCTAAAAAAAGAATTTCCATGCTAGTTTTCAACATTTTTGTGATGAGAATGACAATATTAATATGATATGAAATGTAGAATTTCACATTGACAGTCATTTGTTTTTAAGCATCTTTCATACATGAATTAATCGCTGCATGTTGGCCAAATTTCTTTTCATTAAGCTCCAGGACAACAACAACAAAATTTAGCGCCTCAGTGGCATGGTTGCTATGGTGTTGGCGTGCCACCTCAGTGGCCGCGAGTTCAATTCTCAGGCATTCCATTGAGGTGTTAAGATATGTGTATTTCTGGTGATAGAAGTTCACAAATCTCGACTTGGTTCGTAAGTCACGTAAAGCCGTTGGTCCAGTTACTGAATAACCACTGGTTCCATGCAACGTAAAACACCATACAAACAAACCAACAAACAAGAAAAGTTTCTTTGAGTCTGAGCATTTGAAAGGTCACTCATGTATGCATATAATTTTGAAGGCGTTCTTTTAGCTGATTCTTTCAATGACCTTAAGTATAGATGAAATGACAAGAGATGCATTACAATAAAAATGCCGATCTTTAAGAATAACGGATTACCTGCAAACGAACATTTGATACATTTTATTGTTTTTCAAGTTTGATATAAGAAGCAGTAACATTTGACATTGATTTGCTGCCATTGTAGGTTCACGGGCAATGGTGGATTTCATTTTATTTATGAATAATAATTGTTTTACATTTTTTTTTAATTTGACAGGAGAGATTTTTGCCCCCCGTCCTTTTCGAATACGACTCCTGCGCGCTGTGTTACGGATACATTCAAAATCGAGACTTATTCTCGTTCCGGTGGGTCATGAGAGACACCTCGAGGCAATACAGGGTCAAGAACGAAACCTTCGTCTTCGTGGTGACTGCGTTGATGAATCCAAGCAACGTTTCCCACTTGGTAAATAATTCGATGTTATCGCTTACTCGGGGAGTAAGCGTACAAACTACTTTTTTGTTGTTTTGGTGTTGTAAGAGGGTTAGGAAAGCCCAATGGAAAAGCCTGGAAAGGTCGCCTACAAACTGCTTTGTTGCTGGGTGATGGTAGGAAGGCCTAGAAAGGTCTGAAAAGGGTGGTTAGCGTTGAGTTAAAGCTACGGGAATTTTAGGATAGGATATTTATGATTTATTTATTAGAATGGAAGGGTAGAAAATAAAAAATCTACATGTTAAACAGCAAAAAAAATGGTTTAGTTAATTTTTGTTGGTGAGACAAGGCTCTATTTGACCGTAGATTTTGGCATGTTTTAATTAATGAATACATTGTTTGCAACTTATGCGTGAGGGTAAAATCTTGTATGTGTCCCACGTAAGCTGAAGGCCGGATCACGCCATGTCCTGTCAGAACATTTGCTTCTACCAATGACAATCTAAGGAAAAACCTGGGAGAGCTGGGTGATGGTCTAGTGGTGCCCAAGAGAGCTGGAAACGGCAAGAGTGAAAGTGCATGACAGCAGGGAAAATTTCTTTCCAATGATTTCCTGTTCCCTAAATGATTTTCTCTGTTGGGTGTGACCCTGAAGTTTGAAGAAAAGAAAAAGAAATTACTTTTTCTTAAAACTGGGTTCCCAATCTGAAACCTCCGTATGCTAAGTATGCTAAATGATGTTGTCTTTATAAGGTACCCATAGTTCTTGTCAAATCTGGTTAATTCCTCTCCTCAGTTTATTAGTTTAAACAGCAATTTTTTATTACACCCTTAAAATTACCTGTGAAGGAAAATATTCACTGGTTCACTGCCATCGAATATCATTGCTTATTTACCAGGCCTTTAATGGGAATCCATTTTAAAATCATTATAAATACCTTTAAAGGGAGTCTGTTGATTTAAACTATTCACTTTAAAATCAGGGTAAATAGCTTTAAAGGGGAATCCATTAGTTTGAATGAATTACCTTTAAAGTCTTGATAAATCACTTGAGATGGAATCCATTCGTTTAAATGGATTCCCTTTAAAGCCATTTATCCCGATTTTAAAGGGGAATCTATATTTAAACTGATGAATTCCCTTTCAAGCTATTTAACATGACTTTAAAGGGGAACCATTTAAATGGATCCCCATTAAAGGAATGATAAAGAAGGGGATCCTTAAGTTTAGATGGACTGAAAGTCAGATATATTAGCCTTCCTAACCTAACGTAGCCGAGTGTGATTTATATTCATCATGTCATCAAAAGCTCCGCTGAAATAGAAAACTATGGTCTCTCTCTCTCTCTCTCTCTTTCTCTTCCAGGTTGAGGCAGACGTGAACTCTGAAGAAATCTCTGCTTCCTTTCACGGAAAGGACGGATGGCGAAAGTGGCGTTCTTGTTGTGTGGCTGCAAGGAGCTGTTGCACCAGCATGCAGTCGGCGCCCTGGCCCAAAGGTACTACTGGTTTCTTGATATTCAGGTCAGGCAGGCACAGGCACACACACAGAGAGAGAGAGAGAGAGAAGAGAGAGAGAGGAGAGACTGAGAGAGAGACGAGATTAGAGAGAGAGAGAGAGAGAGAGAGAGAGAGAGAGAGAGAATGTTAAGTACGTAAATACCGGACCTGTATAAATTGTAAGAATTCTCTTGACATGACAACTCATGTAAAAAGTTAAGCAACAAAACGAATTATAAAAGTCATTTTCGTCGGTTTTTCATATTTTTTTGCGATTTTCATTCTCATTCGTAGGCAAACTTATTCGACAGTTTTGGAAACGAGTTAGGGATGATTCACCTTACTTCATGAATAAAGTTACAGGAATTACCATCTCGAATGCATCAATAAATTATATATATTAAAAGCACGTATTACATGCCTATATATGCGAACCTATGCCTTCTTGTTATGGGGCAGCCATCTTGAAAACGATTTAATTCCTGCTCAAGTGATGTTGTTTATCTTTATACAAATATGCTAATACTGTCCTCTGATGCCAAAATTCCTTAAGATTTCTAAGAACGTGAAATCATTTTGGGTTAACAGTCTGCTATTATTACTTGTAGCAGAATATTTACAGTGCTCGAGTATTTCATGACGCCCATTCAGCCCTTGATTGCATTTTATATCTGAATGATATTTGAAGAAACATAACAACCTTGATTCTCCCTCCCATCTCCGTACGTGGCTGAAAAGGACATTGTCCACCAACCTGGGATGGATGGCAGTGCTGGCCTTCGACTCCCCCTGGAACGCGAGCAAGTGGTCTCTGTCCCTCCTACAGCTACTACAGAAAACCTGCCTCTTGTACAAGTAAGGGTCTCTTCCAGTGCTTGAGTGTGCTTTGTGAATCCCTCTCTGCATATGAATGCATCTTTACTATGGTAGATTCACATCAACCGTGCATCTGATGATGTCTAGGCCAGTCCCTTACGACGCTCCTGATTGACTGTTGAAAAGCCAATCACAGGGCTGGAAACTCTCAGTCTCTTGAGAGAGTTCACATAGGTAGGATGTATGTTCCATCTCTCCTAGGGGATACTTTTGAAAGACGTATCCCTCAAGAGAAGTGGAACATTCATCCTGCTTATGTGAACTCTCTCGAGAGACTGAGGGTTTCCAGCCTTGTGATTGGCTTATCAACAGCCAATCAAGAGCGTCGTAAGGGATTGGCCTAGACATCAGATTCACGGTTGATATGAATCTACTATAGGCCTTAATTTAGCTACAGATAAGAGATTGTTCCTCCTTTTCATTTGATTATTTGTAATAACCTCTGTCTTGTTCACTGTACTTTGATTTTAGAGGTATGAGGGAGTATATATAATACAGTAAATATATGCATGAATAAAAGGACCATAAAACAATGCTACAGTCCTAAATACTGTTAAGTGTAAGCGAGGAAGGCCTATGCCTGGTATACATGTACTGAGCATAGGTGCAGTAAGGGAGAGAGATATCATAGCGCAGAAGATTCATTCCTAACAGCAGTCTGAAGGAAAACTCCGAAAGGAAACTAAGGTCACTACACTATTGGGACTTCATACTTACGTAAAGCTCCATCCATATGGTCAAGCTTTGCCCGACGAACTTTGTTGCATGTGGCGTCAGAAGCGGGAAACGTCAGAACCTTAGCCAGTGTTTCTCCGCTTCTGACGTCACATTGAACAGAGTTCGTCGAGCAAAGCTCGACATGTGGATGGGGCTTAATGCCCTGTCCACACTAGGGGACAGTGCCCGATTGGCAAACACTGTTCACATAACCCTTTCCACTATACTGTCCAATAATAAAACAAGCTTTCTTAGGCCCTGTTCACACTCACAGGCACTGTCCAACGGGCAAACACTGTTGCCATAGCCCGTTCCGCTATACTGTACAACAGAGTATGTAGCTAGAACGATGCGATTGTTTGGTAACGCTGCTTCAGAAGCGAGAGAAAATATAAAAAGCTGGAAGTGCCCGACGGGCATGCCTACTATAGTGTGGACAGGCCTTAATTAGACTTACTGTACCTGAGGTCATATTGTATTCTTATAGTTGACGAAATCCTCTCTCAAAAACTCCAGAGCTGGCAACCAAGCAATGCGAACCAGATGGGCGGTGGTTCAGACGAGGCGAAGAAGGGCGCCACCAGCGGGAGTGGAGCAACTACTCCTCTTGCAGTGTCGCGGAGAACATCATCCGGCGTCTGTACGTTCACATCGCTGCATACAGCATCTCGGTGGCCGCCCTCTTGCCCGCCCTCTGTATTTTCTTCTCTTACGAGTAAGTTCTGCGAATGTATTAGGAATATTAATTGGAACCGAAGTGCAACTGCTTTTCACCCCCAACCTTGCCATGACTTTGAAATCACTTGTTTGGGCGTGATTTGCGAAGTATAAATCCGCTAAATTAAATGGATAATAGATAGGTTAAAACCCCCAATAGTAACGTTAGATTTTACCCTTTATACATAAAGAAAATATCATATTTAAGTCCAACCAGAGACACCGCACTCGTAATTCAAAGTAGAATATTACTATTATTATTATTTGGAAGGAGACCCTCTTTCAAACAAGTCTCATTGAAAGATATTGCTGCATCAGCTGCATTTAAATTGTAAATAGTCTTCTCTATTTTTCTAATAATTGCTTTCTGTCTGCTATTACAACTGGCGAGTATTGCGCCGATACGATTTATCGGGAGGAGTCAATTTCAGGGATATTGCTTACAAATTTATTTATCACACTCAATAAACAAATACATAGATCAAGATATGAGTCGATCTAGTGGCCAACGTTTCTCTCAGTATCATCTAAGCATGATCACGGCAGTGGATTGGAGCAGACTGTAGATGCTGTCAGGATCTATTCAATATGTAGTGGTAGGTCAGCAGGGGGCCAACCGCTCGCTTTCAATAAGACTTATTATTATTATTATTATTATTATTATTATTATTATTATTATTCAGAAGATGACGCCCTATCCATATGGAACAAGCCCACCAAAGGGGCCACTGACATGAGATTCAAGCTTCCAAAGAATATTATGGTCTACATTCAAAAGAAGTAACAGAAGGCAATGGGAAATAAGGGATGAGGAGACTGATTATTAGAAAAAACAGATAAATTAACGAATCAAAAATTAAATAGATGTGAAAATAAAAGTTGAATTGTATTAGGAGGGTGAAACACAGAGTTGACGAAGGGAATAATATATCTCACTTAATTCAGACAGCTGGGCGTCCACCGGATCACCTTACATAAGCACCTCTTCATCAGCCTTCTGCTCGAGGCTGCCTGCAACATCAGCTTCCGGTTGCTCCAGCTGCACAAAGAGGATCTCATTCAGCAGGTGATGTCTCTTGCATCTTTTGTAAGGTTGGTTTGAATAGAGTAATAATCGGTTAAAGATATATGGTAAGCTAGAAAAGAGAACAGACTATATTTCCAAACAGCCAATGGCGATCGTATTTTTTAATCCTGAAGATATAAAACTTCGTGGTTGGGTAGTATGTTTCGAACATTCTCTCTCTATCACTCTATCTCTCTCTCTCGACTGTTGTTGCAATTCCAACAGAATCCCCCCTGGTGTATTGTACTCAATCTCCTGACGAAGTACGCCAGCCTTTCGAATTACATGTGGTACCTCTGCGAGGGATTCTACCTGCATCAACTGCTGGTATCGGCATTCGCGGAGCAAAGGTCCCTCGCTACGTTCTATCTCATCGGATGGGGTGAGTCCTCCTCGCTATATATTTTTTTCTTTCTCTGTTTCCGTCTTCTTCATTTTGGTTGTTTATTATGGTTGTTCGCCTATTTTGTTCTGTGTACGTTTTGCGACTATTTGCCTGCATTTTAAAGAGGTAGGATTAACCAGATTGAGACTACATGGATGAGTAGGCTAAGGGATTCAAGGGAATCGCAGAGCACTTCACTGGAGTTATAAGAGCTGGCAGACTTCAATTACGCAGATGATGCTGCCTTTTAATCAACAAAGCACCGCAAGATTAATAAAGACTGATCAATAGAACGCATTATGCATCTAAAGAGGCTAGAATTCAGGTATTTCAGGAAACCCCAAATAATGGGGACGTAACTGAAGATGGAGAAGGTCTAGGTGTAGTATTAGGTCCGACGACGCCCAGGCTACCTGGCTAATACCAGAGTCAAAGTATATAGGGTCTGCTCAACTCGGCAGTGGGGGCGGAGCTAATACTGTGACGTCAGAAGAGTAACACTGCCTTTGCTTCTCCATTGAATTACTTAAAGAAGCTTTAGTTTTTAGACATTTAATCCATATCGCATGGTTTTTTCTTATAAAATCTTGATAAAACCTGTAAAGTGGTCACATGCTTGATGTTTTTTAATACCCATTCAAAGTATATAGGGTCTGCTCAACTCGGCAGTGGGGGCGGAGCTAATACTGTGACGTCACAAGAGTAACACTTGCCGTGCTTCTCCACTGAATTACTTAAAGAACCCTTAGTTTTTATACATTTAATCCATATCGTGTGGTGTTTTTCATAAAATCTTGATGATAAAACCTGTAGAGAGGTCACATGTTTGAATTTTTTAATACCCATTCTCTCATTTAGTCACCAAGCCTTGTTTTATTGCACAAAATATACCAGTTTGAACACACATAGCTACTCCAGCTTTCTTCATATGTTTATTCCTTACTTATTTATTTACTTACCTATATACTGGTTTGCTGTATTCTCAAGTCCATTTCTTATAACATGACAACTCTCTCTCTCTCTCTCTCTCTCTCTCTTCTCTCTCTCTCTCTCTCTCTCTCTCTCTCTCTCTCTCTTTGAGATAGTAATATTATCAAGATTTTAAATAATTCTTTAGAAATATATTTAGTTCTGTCACTTTGTTCATACCTCACTTTGAAAAGCAACTTTTTTTATGATAAAGGTTAGAATGATATATTAATTATATTTTCCAAATCTTATTATAAATACTTATTGTTATGCAATAAATACAAAGAAAATGTGGACACAGGCAGTGTAAAAAATGGCAGTTGCATTTTCCCGACTTGACCACAAAAAAGAAAACAATATCAAAAGTATAAGAATTACATCATATACGATATAAGGTATCAAAGGAATAAAGGTTGAAGAAAATGATACAGGGAACACATTTACAGCAATTTCTCATTAGCACTTCATATCACATAAATATACTTCCGAACACATAAGTTTACATATAACACAAACTGTATACATAAAGGTATTAATTATGCATGCCTCAAACAATTGTAATATTTTCGAAAAAAGTACAAAAATGTATTCGTCAGTCTGGCTTGATGTATCTGATGACGTTTCACAAGGGGCTGGGCTAGATTTCAGATCTCCCACGAACGCTTAATTTTTTATAATTTTTGCGTGCGTAGATAATATATTCTGTGCGCGATTATGGGTTTGAAAATAATTGTAATTGTAATGTGTCATATACCAATTGAAAAGGCATTCTTGTACTTTTACATGGTATATGACAAAATGTAAAAAGATGAAAAATTATGTAAGAAAAATGTGGTAAATATTTACATAAAATTTAAAAATTTTGGTCCGTCTTTGACCTAGAATTCCTCGAAAATGTCTGAGAACACCTATCAATTTTATTTATGCATTATATAGTAAATTTTATCAGCTTTCTAATCCATTTTCCAGTTTCTTTCTATCATCATCCCTTAGTCAGATGCGCTACGAAACGTGAATGTATGTAGGTTGACGGATGAAGTCATTGCACATTTTTGTGTGCGTAGATCATTTTTTCTGTGCGCGCTTGTGGTTTTGAAAGTAATCGTAATTGTAATGTGCTATATATCATTTGAAAGAGCATTCTTTGTTCTTTAACGTAGTATATGGCAAAATGCAATAAGAGGAAAATTTATATAAAAAACTGCCATCGCAAAAATAGTTATATGAAAATGTTATCGTAAATATAGTTTCATAAAGATATGGTCCTTTTGTAACTGATGACGTTTCACAAGGGTCGGGGATAGGATTTAGTACCGCCTCGTGAGCAGACCCTGTATACTTTGACTCTGGCTAATACCACCGACCTGGCTCGCACTCGCTACTGTGGGGGCCATGACGTCACGCGAAAGACTACTTTAAGTTCTCCTTGTGAGCCAGGTATACAGACATCAGTTTTGTCGTTAATGAAAAGCACAGCCGAAGCTTTTTCTGTAGAAAAGAAGCTAGCCATGATATATTTTGATGAAATGAACATCGCAATATAGTAGGCTGAATAAACCTTATGGAAAAGTTCAGGTTATCGTGCTGAGGGTCTGACTGCTAAAATGGAGACAACCCACCTTTTATGATTTTGACAAATCATGTGTCTATGAGATGGTGATAGGAATGACTGTGGAAGTACGTAGCGAGAGCAGGCTACCCTGTAATTACAAATATTGTTGATATAGTGCCGAACAATCTTAAATTATGGAAGGCTTTCGGGATAGACCCAGTGAAATTAAAGCAAGTTCCAATAATTAAAAAAAAATCCGTGTCATGATAAGGAAATTTTCGTATTTCTCGATGCCTCACATATGATAAAACTGACAAGAAATCATTTTGTAAATGAAGGTTTCTGTTTTGAGGACCTGAACACTGATTTCTGATTCTTGTGCGACAGAAGTGTTGAGTAAGACAATACGGTTTAGCTCACAAGATTAGTGGAATTCATATAACTTAAAAAAATGAACTTCAACGTCTAAAAGTCTATCGATTGTTTAGTAGGGATCATTAGGGTTGCATACTGTGGAATTTATCTCTATGTTAAATGACTGGTTTGATCTCATGAATTCATCATGCGTGATTGGAGGTGTAAAATCAAGGAATGCTTATGGAACTGACTTAGATATAACCAGAAAACTCTTCTATGTAAAGTTATCAATGTAATGACGAAAATGAGGTGAAGTCTTTGGGTAGTACTTCCGAGAAAAAGTAACTTGTTATAAAAGTTTAAGTTATTTATCTTATGTAGTTATAGTAAATTCACATCAACCTTGCATTTGATGTCTAGGCCAGTCCCTTACGGCGCTCCTGATTGGCTGTTGATGAGCCAAAACGGGGGTTGGAAACTGTATCCCTCAAGAGAAGTGGAACATTCATCCTACCTATGTGAGCTCTCGAGAGAGACTGCGAGTTTCCAGCCCCGTGATTGGCTCATCAACAGCCAATCAGGAGCGTCGTAAGGGGCTGGCCTAGACAGCAAATGCGCGGTTGATGTGAATCTACTAGTGTAAAGGTAAGAAGTAATGCCCAAACAGCGCCATGATGTTCGACGCTGATTTAATGCTCATTTTTTCAGGTTTCCCGCTCCTTCCTTTGACTGTGTACGCTGGAATTAAGTTTGCTGGCTTCAATAGCGCCGATTGCTGGCTTGTTCCCAGTCAGCTTGACTGGATCATCAACCTGCCACCCCTTGTGGCTATACTGGTGCGTATAACAAAGAAAATGACAGATATGTATGAATAATATGCAGCATTATTAAGATTATATAAAGTCCGAAAGCTCCAAATATATCCTCATAAAAGAAATTAGATTCGGTTCTACTGTTCAATTTCAGTCTCACTGATATGGTCCCCTTTCAATTTTTTCCTGACTAATTTCTGCAGAGTTTAACTGGATTTTTTTTTTTTTTTTTTGTCTTATAGAACCCTCAAAGCTTCATCTTCTATTTCGTACATCTCATATAAATTCCCTTCTTGTCCCCTCCCCACCCCCCCCCCCCCCCCCACCCCCCAAAAAAAAAGGTAAATATCATCTTTATCGTCAACATCGTCCGTATTTTAGTGAGCAAAGTCCGGGCGACGCACAGTACTAACGAACCAAGTCAGTACCGGTGAGTAAATTGATCCATACTGAAAAAGCATGATCGTATGAGTTATTCACTATCAAACATCAAACAATACAGTAAAAACAACCATTTATGACTGGAAACCAGGAATGAACTTATTGCTTATTCTCTGATCATTAAGACAAAATCCTTACTGCCTGGTCCAAGGTCTATAAACCTTGGTCTATAGCCCATATACCTTTTAAGGTCTATAAACCTTGGTCTAGCCCATATACAAGTTATTCCGAAGTTTTTTTTAGGTTGTCCATTCCCAGCAACGATTATAACTGCTCTGACGAAGAGTCTCCAGTTTCTGTAAAGAAATTCTTACAGGAAAGCTGTTCGGGCGACTGTGATGGTCATACCGTTATTTGGTCTGCAGTACATCGTGACTCTGTACCGACCACCTGAACTGGGCTGTGACTGGCACGATCTTTATCAGATGTTTAATAATATAATAGAGGGAAGCACAGGGGCCATTGTGTCTGTCATCTTCTGCTACACCAACACCGAGGTACGAAATTACGAATCACAATGGTTTATGAATTAGGCTGCAATATTGAAAACCCTGTCAGGTAGAAGTTTCTGAGGATGATTATTTTTGCAGTCTTTCGTCCAGTGTTCTCTTCTGCACACACACACACACACATATATATACATATATATATATATATATATATATATATATATATATATATATATATATATATATATATATATGTGTGTGTGTGTGTGTGTGTGTGTGTGTACACACACACACACACATATATATACACACATATATATATATATATATATATATATATATATATATATATATATATATGTGTGTGTGTGTGTGTGTGTGTGTGTGTGTGTGTGTAAAGGAATAAGCCACGAAGGAAAGATAAACAATGGAGTTTCTACCAGATCTTTCGACTCAATGTCCTTTACTTAGCAGACAAACTGACTTACATGAGAAATTCAGAGTACAGGAAAGGTAGTATAAGTGACAGATAGGGATTATAAGGAGATTAGTACCTAGAATCCAACACACCTGGAAAATGAGTAACCTTTCCAAACAAACATAAAGATGGGTACAATTTAAGAATAAAAAGAGCAGTTGGACTTAATTTTTTTGTTCTTAAATTGTACCCATGTTTATGCTTGTTTGGAAAGGTTACTCATTTTCCAGGTGTGCTGGATTCTAGGTACTAATCTCCTTATAATCCCTATCTGTCACTTATACGACCTTTCCTGTACTCTGAATTTCTCATGTAAGTCAGTTTGTCTGCTAAGTAAAGGATGTTGAGTCGAAAGATCTTGCAGACACTCCGTTGTTTATCTTTCGTTCGTGGCTTATACCTTTATTTATGGATTTATTTCGTTCCAAATTTTCGTGATTCAGTTATACACACACACACACACACACACACACACACACACATATATATATTATATATATATATATATATATATTATCTATATATATATATAAGAGAGACAATACTCGCTTCCATATTTATACTTAGGAACAGTTGAATCATGCCTGAACGCCCTCAACAGACAACGGTCATTTGTATGTAGTATGCATATATGCAGTATATATGCATGCATACTTTTTGTTCATATTGATCCTAATTCCGACAGGTCGTGACCCTTCTTACAAGATCGTTCCAGCGATACAGACTTCAAAGGAAGATGCGCAGAGGAAGGAAAGACGACGGACAGAGTAGGAAGATGCATCTTCGCCTGGGAGTGATCAGTCCTCAGGCGTCAACTTTTTCTTGTTAGATCGCTTCTCTCGGATTCCATTTCTGGCGTTTTCTTTTCCTGGCTACAATAGCTCTTTTGAAAAATAAATATGTATATATAGCATTGTACAATTAGTACATCGTTTGATTCCATTGTCTGCTCAAGATTATTGTAAATAATTGTGACAAAATAAAGGTCGACCATTTATGATCTTTTGTCAGTCACTAGGATTGCTTCCTAGTACTACCATAGATACCCTTCAGCATCCAACCCACGGCCATCCGTAGGGTTCCAGAGTAGAAAATATGCAGTGAAAACACTAAAACTCTATATACTACTCTTCTATATAAGACGATTTCTCCCAAGCTAACTAAAATCATTGATATGAGAACCACATATAACAGATGTTTGAATATATTATATTCCTGATGAAAAATCTGTTACGTCAGCCTTTGTAGGTAGTAGTATATTATTTCATTCCTCAATTATAACAGTTTTAGATAATCCAAATATTCATATATATTTTTGTTGAATCAGACCTGTAATTAACTTTTTATAAGGTTTCAAGTCTTGTGAAGTGTGTTTTAAAATTTTATGCTTGAATAACATTTATTGTAATTCTGATGATAAGAAAATAATATGTCATACCTACCCCTTATCCCGTATCCTGTACTGAACATCGAGTAACAATACAAACACTGATTATAGAATAGAATATAGAATTTATGCCAAGCGCTGGGACCTGCGAAGTCATTCCGCGCTGAAACGGAATTTGACAGCGAAAAGGTACGAAAGATGTAGTAACAGAAGGATAAACCTCAAAGCCTTTGCACGTGAAACAATTGTTAGGAGAGGGTGGAAAGTGAGACGGAGAAAGCGAATATGAACGGAGGTATAGTAAGAGGAATGAAATTGGTTTACAGCTAGGGGCCGAAGGCACGCTGCAAAGAACCTTAAATAATGCCTACAGTTCACCGGGTAGCAATGATTTTAGGGTGGTTTTTAGCTACCAAAATTCTACAGGTAAATTGCTCAATATAAACAGACCAAAAGATGAGAGAGAAAGAACATGTAGCTAAACCAAAAGAAGGAAGACAGGACTCGAGCTTATGCATATAATGGGCACCCCGTGATTTTCATTACTTATCTATTTGATTAAGCTGGCCTTATGCCAGCACGGGCCTCTTGCTCCTGGGCAGCCCGTAAATTCATGTTTATAATGTAGTGTGACCGTAACAGAATTTTCCTCTCCGAGGAGAAGACGTGATGTCTCAAAACTGTAGTATATGAGAATATACTCGAACGTGTCATTTCTCATATAATTGACAGTTCGAACGTCGATTCTGACAGCAATATTGTTTCAACAAAGTGCTCTGCACGGCTCATCCTGAGATAAGAAGCAATTAAATGTTACCCAACAGCCTCACGATAAAGGTAAAGATCGTATCAAAGTTAACACTCAATTGTCTCAGAAATTTAGCAAATGGGAAATTGAGAGGCAAAGAAAAGTTACTGAAAGGCTATTTGCACAGCTATTTCTGGTACGTCTACCAAGGAATTGTCCTTAAAACTAAAAGCTCCTAACAATAATCTAATAGAATATAGTTAACGAGCAACAAGGCCTGGCCTAAAAATAATATCCAGCTGTCAAACCACAGTTTAAGACAATAATGGTGCTTAAAAAGCGTAACAGTTTAAGACAATAATGGTGCTTAAAAAACGTTACAGTTTTAGACAATAATGGTGCTTAAAAATCGTAACAGTTTAAGACAATAATGGTGCTTAAAAAGCGTAACAGTTTAAGACAATAATGGTACTAGACAATAATACTGTTACGCTTTTTAAAAAGCGTAACAGCATTGTCTACACCAGACTGGGTTAAAAGAGGCACCCAGGATTTAGGAAAAAGTTAAGTTCCATAAAGAATGAAATTAGCGATAAGCGAAAGCTATGAAAGTATCTAAAAAAAGAAAGTTCACACAATACTTGGAAGTATGAACTGGTTAACAGTCCTCCAGCTGTCATTCATGGCGTAATAATAATAAAGAAAATTAAGCAGATAAACCCTGACATTAAAAGCTAGACAGATTCGTCTAGCGGACATATCAAGAAAACGAAGAGGAATCGATAGTTAACACCCTCTTATGTGCAAATCTATCGAGAGAGGAAATTGAAAATAGAAAGGAAGTTCTTAAAGAAAGAAAGGACGTTTTAAAAAATGTGGGAAAAGCTTTAAACAAACTAAAGCGAATGAGGATCAGCGAGAGAATATGGGAGCTGTTTCAAAGGTACAACTCGTCTATTACTACTACTATTCGTCGAGAGTCCTCGACCCTGTACGAAATCGTAATCTATGCCCTCCAAGTATTCCCATAATTCCCGTTTCAGTATTAATGCCGATGTGCCTTTGGCCTTAAAGCTGACCTCGCTCTTCCTTTATAGTCAAGTAAGGTCACCAGTGTTTAATGTAGACAAGTCCAAGTTCTCTTAACCTGCAACGTTCTCCCTTCGTTAAAGGCATACTACCTACTAGGTAATTTATTATAGATTTTTATTAACGTGGCGGCGGATGCACAGCTATATTTAGCTGATAAAATTATTCTTTAAATCATTATTGGGTAGTTCTAAGTATTGTTCTGGACATTTAAATATAATTTTCCTGTGTTACCTACTACTAGTATAGTAATGGTTGATTTTGGATAATTTCTTGACATTTTGTTAGCAAATGACTGACTAGCCTAGGTAGGTATACAAGTCCGGCTTTACTACCTAATGCAGTGAGGGGTCACGATTTACCTATACCTTTGCCCCCCTCCCCCCCAGTTCCCCCAGCCCCCCAGCCAGGTAAGGGCACGCTGTCTGAATTTGGGGTTTGGTTAAGGGGCAGTTCTGGTTAGGTTGATAAAACTTTGGTAGATCTAGGGTACTATTCCGCGGCTGCCTAGACTATGGCATTTGCGGTTATTCTATATAGTTTTACCTCCTGAACAAGAATTTTAAGTAATATTCAGACGACTGTAATTAACCCCTATGGGGCCAGTACTAGCTAAACACAGCAAAATACATTGGACGCCCCAATCCCTAGTGGATGTCGTATCCGTGGTTACGTTCCTTGCAGTCCATGCGGAACTATTCCATAGAATTACCAAAACTTCAAACTAGCCTACTAGCCTAGGTGGGGCTACTTTGGTAGTAGTAGTACCACTGCCTGGTTGCCTACCAGAATAGGGGAAACAACTGACTGGACCAGCTGATCCAGTCTTACCTGCTTGTTGATCCACCCTCCAAAAAAGTACTTTAACACCTCCTGACCTGGAGATGGGCACCTGTTATGAGTCATCGGTGGTGGGAGCAACACCTCGAGACCTCTACTCTCCTTTCGAAGTAAGCAAAAGTACGTTTTCGGAAGGTGGATCAACAAGCGGGCAAGACTGGAACAGCTAGTCTACTCGGTTGTTTCCCCTATATGTTTACGTTCATCCACAAGGATCTTGTGCTGGATGTGGCGCCCATTTTGCACGCAGAATTGAAGTGGCTGAACCTAAAAGGGTGTGTAGGCTACAGTAGTAGTTTCAGGTTTTACTGTTAGGTCATCTTCCTTTGCAAAATGGCTAATGCAGAAATGGGCAACACTAGTGACAAGCCTACTACTACCACAACTGGTAATTCTAGGCAATCAAACTCTGCACGGACTGCAAGGAACATTCCCATGAATACGACGGTCACTAGGGATTGAGGCATCAAATGTATTTGGCTGTGTTTAGTACTAGCCCCTGGGGGTTAATTACAGTTGACCCCCAAAATAAAACAGTAAATTCTTATTAAGCAACCCAAATTCTATATGGAACTGTAATTTCCAAAGAAATACCCGACACGGAGTTATTACTTAGATCTAACCCACACCCTGCTATTTCATTCACTATATCAGTTAATGTGGAAAATGGGCCCTTTGTTTAGCTACCTAGTGTCAGCCCATTGGAGGTGAGAGTAAAAACATAAACAAAAGACTGAATATTATAAATGCAAACAGAAGATGGTAAATTTTACAGTCACCAAGTGGTAGAAACCAGGCCACATTCTTCAGTTTTAACCTGAACTTCCTATTAGGTCTACAGTAGCCTTGACCTCTCACTCTGCATTCACTCCCGAGGTCCATGCTTGAGTCCATAATGTGAGTTTATCCAGATGACCTGCTGCTCGATTGCCTTTAATATTTGCTGCTCTTTAGGCCAAGTGTAGTAAACTCAGTGCTTTTTGGTAGGCCTATACAAGGCAATCAGTGGACAAAAGATGTACCCGTAAGCAATGTATCAGATAGACTTGGACTAAGGCTTCTTTGGTGAAATTGTAGACAGTTGCAGAGATCAACTGATGATAAATTTATGGTAATATTTTAGTTTCAACCATTATGGGAAATCTATTATATTGATATTTTTCCCGAGTAAAGCACGTGATAACAAAACACTTCTTCTCAATACATTATTGTCGCTAATGCATACTTACAGAGAAAAAAAAAGATTAAGTTTTTACCTCGAATTTTTCCTAAGTTGGGAGAGGTGTTTCCTCTACGGTAATGTTTACTTTTAATGAGCCCTCTAACTTACTTTCTTACGCAAACAAAAGCAGTTCCAGTTACTCATTATTGGCTGAGAGGTGTGACATCGTTATGACGTCATGGGTTTCATAACCAATTACGAATGACTTGAGTCGAAAACTAAGTTTCACTAGCATTTCAGCGGAGTAATACAGTTACCTGTCTAGTGTCCACTGGTATCCTTGTTTGACTGAATACTCGAATAATGAAGCAAAAAACGGCATTTTGTCTTCCTGTACCTATGGCAGAGGTAGTGGCTGGCCCTTCTGGCATTAATTTTGACAGACCTTCGATTTCCTACCGATTGTTTGCAGTGCAATGTGGTCGTCGGGTACCTGGCCACTTCCTACTTTAAGTTGCATGTCAGGGAACCTTGCAACGGCTTCACGTTTTCCCTCAAAGCACCAGCACATTTTTATCAACCAACAGTTTAAGGTAAGCTTCATTAATTTATAGAGTATATTATAATGGTGGTAGTATAACGATGTATACAGCAGTACCATCACTTTGGATTTGGTTTGATGGATGTTAGGTAGTGGCCTTAAGGGGGGTCGCAGGGGGCGGAGCCCCCCCGCTAGGCCTAGGTAGGGGTCAACAGGGCCCTAGTAAGGTTAGGTGGTGTATTAGGTTCGGTAGTGCCCCGAAAATCACTGTGGCCTTAAGGGGGGGTCGCAGGGGCAGAGCCCCCCCGCTAGGCCTAGGTAGGGGTACAGGGGCCCCTAGGTTAGGTTAGGTGGGTTTGTTAGGTTCTGTGGTGCCCTGAAAATTACTGTGGCTTTAAGGCGGGGGGTCGCTGGGGGCCCTACCCCCCTCCCCCCCCCGGTAGGCCTAGTTAGGGGTATGGGGGAGGGGTGCTGGAACATTAATTATTCATTTATTGCAAATATCATTCAATGCCCCAACACCCTCCCCCCCCTTCCCCCACCCAAAACCCCGGTTCCCAAAGGGTGGTCCCCATAATTGGTGGGATGCACTAGGGTATACATAGTAAATCTCTAAATCGGTTGGTTTGCAGTCAAAATAAACGTTAAATTCATTGAAACCACACTATTTCTGATGCAACAAATATATTTTTATTGCATTTTTCCAAATTTGGCTGAAACTAAAAATTTACCAAATTTATTGCTGGTATAGGCCAGACTGGCTTGGGCTACCAGAATAGATAGCATGCTGTGATGCTTTTAATTCCCAGCCATATACATTAACCTAATATTTTAATGTATGACACTTACCTGGCAGGTATATATATAGCTATATTCTCTGTTCCACCTGGCAGAAATTTTCAAAACTCGCGGCAAACGCTAGTAACCTATTAGTAGTTCAGGCAACCACCACCCCGTTACCGTGGGGCTAGCGCTAGGAACCGTTCCCAATTGGGCCAAATTTTCTCTGCCAGCCGAACCGGCAACATTGTTGGTGGTTCCCTGCTAGGATTTTCATTCTCGTTGCTGACTTTTCATGGATTTTTGGTATTGTACTCGGAAACGTTAGCTTGGCATTCGCTTTAGATTGTACTTTAAGATGTCGGATATGGAAGTATGCTTAGAGTTTTTGTGTAAATGAGGGGTGTAAGGTAAGGTTGCCGAAAGCTTCGGTCGACCCTCATACTATTTGTAAGAAGTGTAGAGAGAATGTACTTGGGAGAATAGGGTGTTGAATGTGAGAATTTATCAGAGAAGGAGTGGAAGATATTTATGAAATATGTTGAAAGGCTTGAGAAAGATCGTGTAAGGAGATCTGTTTCTCGTAGTGAGAAGTCGAATTCTTCTAGCAAAAGGAGTGAATGTGTTTCCTCTCCAGCTCCTTCTAACGTAGAATTGGTAGTTCCTTCTCCCCAGGTATCTCCTGCGCCCGCTGCTGTATCGGAGGAGGCAAACGATACACAGATTGTTAAGGTGTTCGCTGCCCTTGCGTCCATGGGCGACCAGATACAGCGACTTACGGATAAAGTTAGTGCTTTTGATGTCAGTGGGAGCCAGACTTCAAGGTTTTTGGGAAGTTTGGCAGAACATGAAGGCAGATCCCTGGGCTGTCAACGTAGCTCGGGAAGGGTACAAGATTCCTTTCTTGAAGAGACCTCCTCTCGCAACATCTCCGAGAGCCCTCGGGGCAAATTACAACGATTTAGTGAAGAAAACGGCTCTGTGGGAGCAAGTAGCTTCCATGCTAGAGAAAGGAGCCATAGAACCTGTTCTGGATCACGAATCTCCGGGATTTTACAACCGGTTGTTCCTGGTTGCAAAGTCCTCGGGAGGTTGGAGGCCAGTTCTGGACGTAAGTCAACTGAATCTTTTCGTAGAAAAGACCAAGTTGTTCCGACACGGCATACAAACCTTCGGTCCTTTTACAATAGGAAGGTACTAGCGGCAGCTGGATAGGTCGTAAGCTTTCGAACAAGGGGTTCGGTAGTTAACTGCTTGTCCGACAGGCGCGCGCGCGCGACTGGGAGGTAAACAAATCACTTTTGCTTTCGGCCTCACAGCGAGTGGACGTGTGTGTTCGACGCTCTCTGCCCGCTTCTCGTCGTTTGCTTTCCTGAGTATATGGTTGTGTTTGTGTATGAAAGAATCATTGTAAGTACAATCATTTCTCTCTTTCTAATTAATTGTGATTTATTGGTCAACGATGGAATCTCCTCGCCTCGCTACCCCACGGAGACTATGCCCGGGTACCGAAGGGCGTAAATGCGGAAAGTTCCGCTCATTCCCGGAGATTGACCCTCATATTTTGTGCGCTCGGTGTCGGGGGCGCGAATGCACCCGAGCCGAGCCATGTGAAGTTTGTAATAATTGGTCGGAGGCGCAGTGGACTTTGTATGAGGGCAGGAAGAAGCGAAGGCCTGCAAAGGAGTCGTCGGAAAGCTCTCCCGCGACTCCTTTGGTTACGGACACTTCGTCTTCTTTCCTGCCGCCCGCTCAGCTTCCACGTTTGGCGCCTTCCCCTTCGGGGGGGGTTTCTAGGTCCTTCTCCTCACCTGACTTGTCGAGTGTGGAGGAGGGCGCTAGATACCCTGACGTCGAGTTGTACTCTGGGTCCTCTATCCGTTCGTCTTCGCGCGAGCGGGTAGAGGATCCTCCTAATCACCCGACTTTTGCTTCCTCAGGTGCGGTTGCCGTGAAGGACGACCTCGGACAGGTGTGGGCATCGTTGGGGCTGCAGGGCGTGCCGAGTGTCCAGGGGCTGCTCTACCATCTCGCTGGCTCCGTGGCGGTCACCCATGCGACGGTTACGACGACCACCACGACCCTTACAACACCTGGCTACGCTTCACCTCCTCACCTGGTGTACACCCCGCACGCGGTCTCTGTAACACCTACTACATCGGTGCAGGGGCCAGTCGCCGTACCTCGGGGGAGTGTGATGCCGCCACCTGGGTTTGCCGTGCTGCCGCGACGGACTTCGTGTGCCCGAAGAGCTCGCCCCTGGACCTCCCACCAGTACCAAGGATGTCTGTGCCGCTGGTCCGTCCATCTGGACCGCCTGCACAGCCTGCCGTACCTGCCCGTACCTGCCCAGCGCCGTTCACGAACGTGACGTTGACCACTGCTGCCGTTCCTGTACCTGCTCCTGCCGTCTCTACTGCCGTTCCTGTGATGCCTGCACCTGCTGACGTTGTTCCTGTTCCTGGCGCCGCTGCTCCCGATGCTGATCTGTTCGGACAGGTGCGTCCGGGCCCTGTTGCTTCGGCAACAGCAGCCCCGGCTCCGCTCTGGATGACAGATCTGACGTCGGTCCTGAGGAGGTTGACGAAGACCAAGAAGAAGAAGAGGAGGAAGGTGTCGTCGTCGTCTTCATCGTCTTCTTCGTCGTCGTCGTCGTCTGCCGCCTCTTCCCCTTCTTCTTCTAAGGCTCCCCCGCCGAAGAAAGAAGAAGGTCGCCTCCCCCCCCCCTAAGAAGTCTCCTTCGGGAACTTCTAAGGGCCCGTCTCGCTCTGTGAGAGGGGGGTTCTTTTCCGCTTCGTCACCCTGCTCCTTCGGGGCGAGGACCCGTCTCTTCTTCCGCAAGGAAGAAGACTACGGGGACCAGAGGAGTGCCGGATAACACCGGCACTTCCTCACCTGCTGTTAGTGGTTCGGCCACGGCCAGCAGGGTCCGTCTCGGCCTCTCGTTCGCGAGAGGTACCGAGTGTACGGTCGCCTAACAGCGGCCGTGCACCAAGAACCAGACCTCTGAGTCCGCTCAGCGTCAGGTTCACGGCACGGAGCGGAAGACTGGTGACAGCCGCTCACTCGACTCTCACCAGACCAGCTCTCGCTCTCGCGGCGAGCAGCTGGCTACCCTGGGCGGACGTGACGGTCCATGACCGGCCACGGGCTGAGGCTGGGAAGAGGTCCCCCCGTTCGACCGGCACCCCAGCCACGGCTGGTACCAGCGAACTGACGCACCGTGAGGATACGCACCGGTCTCACCGTGACAGTGGAGCTCGCCGGTCGCCTGACCGTTCACTCTCACAGAGAGCGATCGGGTACGGCGACCAGCACCAGCTCCTCTGACACACGAGACCGGGGCCGCTGTTCTCGGTCCAGCCGTTCTCCACAGCGAGACGGCTCGACTAGGTCTGCAGCTCGATCGCCCCCGCGGGTTGGCGATCGCCTGCAGTCTTCCAAGCCCACTGGTTCTGCCAGCGATCGAGGAGGAGCGTCAGGTCTGCCTCTCCCATACCTTCAACCTCCTCGGGTTTACACCGGGAGGGGCGAGGTATTGAGGAGTGATCGGGAGGGGTGCGCCCCTCAGGATCCCACCACGTCGTCGTACGTACCAGGCACGGTTCTCGGACCAGCCAGGTCGTACGCACAAGTGGTTGGAGGAGACCGAGAGGGGTCTGTCGCTGTTCCTCCCCTTGAGGGAGGAGGGTCTCGGGAGATGCTCCTGTTTGAGGGACTGGATGGTCCGACTCCGCAGGACGCAGTCACTCCTGAGATCCAGAGGAACTTTGCCGAGGTTATTGCGCTGATTCGTCAGCACAACGACCTCGCGGAAGGATCGCCGCTCCCACCATCCGAGCCCACGTCCCGGCTCGAGTCGTTCTGGGGCCCGAAGAGGGAACCCAGACCGACGGTGGGTTTGCCGCGTTCTGAGCTTGCGGACTCAGTGCTGGACCAGGTTGAATCGCTTGTCTCCGGACAAGACTGTTCGCTCAAGTCTGGCAGGTCGAGCAAGCTGCTTCCACCTCCTCTGCTGCGACAGCGGCGTTTAGCGTGCCATCTGAAGACCCGATGCCGCCCAAACAGGTGAAACCCGGAGTAGCCAGGCTGACTCCGGGTGTGCTCTGCAGCAGCTCCTGTCCGAGAACCTATGGTTCTCGCAGCAAGAGGCACTCGGCCTGGAATAATATAACGCCATGGCAGCTTTTCCAGGCCGTCTCCTGGCTAGATCTGTGGTCCCTCACAGTATCTAAGGTCGCAGCCAACTCCGGGGGAATTTCTCCGAAGATGACTCGGCCTTTAGGAGACTTTGCCAGTCTGGAGGAAGGGCCATCTCCTTCCTTGCCCACCAGACGGTGAACCTGTGGGCCAACCTGGTTTCTCCGACGAAGGACGCTGTTCCTTACTCGGGTTTCCAGGCGGCCGGGCGTGAAGCGGCGTTGGGACTTCGCAACGGACCTTTACGGAGTTCCACGTCTCTCTTCCCAGGAGAGATGGTGGACGCTGCGGTGGACAGACGGCGCACTGACGACAGTGACCGTCTGGTTCACCAGGCAGTCTCGAAGGCTTCTGGGCAGCCTCGGACTGCTTGGCCAAGTCTAAGAGCTCGGCTAGCGCTTCCTCGGTGGCTAAGCGGTAGCTGCGTCGAACCCGCCCCGGGGAAAGACCTCTCTTGTCTTCTTCCGACTTCTACCAAGGGGAGCCGTAACCAGCCCTCCTCCCAGCCCTCCTCCTCCCGTGGAGGCTCTGGGAAGAAGTCGAAGAAAGTGGGGGGAAACGCTAGGGACGGCGTTCCCCCTCACCTGCTGCCGGAAGTGGGGGGGGTGCCTGGCCAGCCATTGGGCAACTTGGCAGCGCTACGGCGCCGAGACCTGGATTGTAGATGTCCTTCGGGAGGGATATCTATTACCTTCGAATCTCGGCCACCCCTCACCTCCAACCCGGTCCAACAGCATCGTACGTTCCAGGGTCATCGAAGGACGTAGCATTGAGACAGGAGATCAAGACCATGCTGAGGCAAGAGAGCTGTAGAAAATCGTCACGGATCAGTCACCGGGCTTTTACAGTCGACTCTTTCCTGGTGGAAAAGTCGAACGGTGAGGCTGGCGCCCGGTGATAGATCTCTCTCCCCTGAACGGTTTGTTCGCCAGACCCGTTGGTTCACGATGGAGACGGCACGCTCAGTGCTCGACTCCATCAGGGAGAACGATTTCATGCTTTCAGTGGGACTTGAAGGATGCGTATTTCCAAATACCCATTCATCAGTCCTCCAGAAAGTACCTCCGCTTCATCCTCGACGGGACGGTGTACCAGTTCAGGGCACTTTGCTTCGGTCTCTCAACCGCCCCACAGGTGTTCACGCGAGTGTTCACTCTGGTGTCTGCTTGGGCCCATTTCGCACGGGATACGTCTGATGAGGGTATCTCCGACGATGGTTAGTCCTTGGCGAGCTCCAACCCGCTCGCAGTTGCTACAGGACTAGGGATCGACTGCTCAGTTCTGTCGCGATCTGGGGATCGTTGTGAACTTCGAAAAGTCCGATCTCGAGCCCAAGCAGAGGATGAAGTACCTGGGTATGCTGATCGACACGGTTAGCAGGGCGAGTCTTCCCCGCAGACTCGCGGATCAGCAGATTCAGGGAGGCAGCCAAACCAGGTTCCTGTCTACGGCAGGAACCAGGTAGCTCAGCGATGGCAAGTCGTGATAGGAACATACTGTCGTCACTCGAGAAAGTAGTCCCTCCGTTCGTCTTCACCTGCGGTCTCTTCAGTGGAGACTAAAGGAGAGTTGGTTCACAGGCGACGGATCCCCAAGCTTTCCAGTGTCACTGACACCGGAGGTGAGGCAGGACCTAGCCTGGTGGCTGGACGACAGGAACCTCTTAAGAGGGGTGCCTCTGCGCACTCCCCCCCGGACATGCAGCTGTTCTCAGACGCATCGACCGAGGGATGGGGCGCACACCTGGAGGAGTTGCTGACTTCAGGAGTGTGGGACGAGAACGACAAGCACCTTCACATCAATGTACTGGAACTCAAGGCAGCGTTCCTCGCTCTCCAAGAGTTCCAGGACCGCTTGATGGGGACACTCAGTGGTGTTGATGTGCGACAACACCACGGTGGTGGCCTACGTCAACAAACAGGGGGGCCTAGTGTCTCTCCCGTTGTACCAGTTGACTCGGCAGGTGCACGAGTGGGCCGAGGCACACTCAATAGAGCTGTCGGCACGCTACATTCCAGGGAAGAGGAATGTAGTAGCAGACAAGCTCAGCCGTCGGGATCAGGTGATAGGGACCGAATGGTCTCTCACCAGGACGTGGCGGAAAGGCTCTTCGACCTGTGGGGGGGCGACCAGTCGTGGATCTGTTCGCCACCCGGCGGACAACAGGAAGCTCCAGGTGTTCTTCTCGGCCGTGCCGGACCCATGGGCAGCTGCAGAGGACGCTTCTTCAACACCCGTGGGACAACCTCTTCGTCTATGCCTTTCCCCCGCCCCCTTCAGCCTGATTCGCAAGGTGATCAGTCGAGCACTGGTACACCCCGAATCTCAGGATGATCCTGGTGGCTGTGGCCATTTGGTATCCGGACCTGCTGGCTCTTCTCGCAGGAGAACCGAGAGAGATTCCCCCTTGGCACAACCTTCTCGCCCAGCCACACGTCGAGCGGTACCACCGAGCAGTCCAGTCCCTACGTCTTCACGGCTGGCTGTTATCCACCATCTCTTGCGAACGAGAGGCTTTTCTCGTAGCGCAGCAGCAGAGATGGCTGGAAAACGTCCGTCAGTCCTCTGCAGCTGTGTACCAGGGGAAGTGGGCCGTCTTCTGTGGTGGTGTCGTAGACGGGGTCTATCTCCTCTCAGAGCCACTCTTCAGCAGGTAGCGGATTTTCCTCGTTTTTCTTCGCCGAGAGAAGCTCCTCTCAGTCCCCACAGTCAAAGGATACAGAGCCGCCTTGGCTCTCGTCCTGAAACTGAGGGGATTGGACATCTCGAACTCGTTCGAGATCTCCTTGGCTTATGAGGAGCTTCGAAAGGTCTTGCCCACCCAGGGAACTCAGGCCCCCTGCGTGGGATGTGACTCTCGTCCTTAGGAGTTTGACTCGAACGCCGTTCGAGCCACTCCGAGAGTCGTCAGACAGGGATCTGACCCTCAAGACCCTCCCTTCTTTGCTGGCCCTGGCATTGGCGAAGAGAGTAGGGGAACTTCATGGTCTTTCCTATGATGTACGACACTCCAGGGGATGGGGATCTGTGACGCTCGATTTCGTCCCGAACTTCGTTGCGAAGACTCAGAAACCGTCGATCCCTGACGACAGGTTCGAGTCATCACGATTCCCTCCCTATTGGACTTCACCGATAATGATGCGGATGAGATGCTGCTTTGTCCTGTGAGGGCGCTACGGCACTATCTGAAGAGAACTCGACACCTCAGGCCTGAGTGTCGACGCCTCTTCGTTAGCACCGGGGTAACCAAGAAAGAAGTATCCAAGAACACTCTTTCATTCTGGCTGCGTGAGGTCATCAGGAGGGCTATGAGGGCTGATGGTAGTGACGACATCCGTACGTCCCGTCCGAAGAGGCTCACGAACGGTCCCAGTAAAGTATTGGCCCCTCGTTGGGCGGTTTCGGTAAGAACTTCTACCTGTTGGCGCAGGTTCCTGAAGGTCGAGGGGTCTGGTCTAACCAGACTACCTTTACGTCCTTCTACCTTCGGGATATTGCCCACAGGTCCTGGATACCTTTTCCTTGGGACCCGTGGGGTGGCTGCTCAACAAGTTGTGTAGCTAACCCAGACCCTCGCAGGCTGAAACAGCATCGAGTCCTGGTGTGACTCTGTGGATGGATGTGTGAATGAGTGAGTGACTGGCTCCCTCTTCCCGTCTTTCCTACTCCTCTACCTGTGGGCAGAGGGCCACGGTCGTCACTACGCTGGATGAGGACGAGATGCAGGTGAGCTATATGACAGAGCCCCATCCTATCCCTTTCACTAGGGATAGGAGCAGAATATCCACCACTTCCTTCTACAAGGGGGGGAAGTGGATGCCTACAAGAGTCAAACCCATGACTTTATATTTGCTCCTGTACAGGAACAAGTTCTTACATTGCTGGTACGAAGAGATACGCTTGCCTCTCTCTTAGTACTCGGTCCAGAGGTCTGACCATTGATCCTGCGGTGAACACACGATCAATCGGACAGAGGCTTGGATCCCTCCCTCGCTCTTACGACCAGGGAGGCTTCCAAGGTTGGGCGAACACCAGTCTGTTCACAAAAGACTCAGATTCCTCCCACCAAGAAGTGAGTCTTCCTATTGTAAAAGGACCGAAGGTTTGTATGCCGTGTCGGAACAAATGACAATTTGTCCAAAATTGCATTCCTAACTATACAAAACCTGAGGTCCTTTTACACATAGCCCCACCTCATGCCACCCTCACTCTGCAGTTTTTGCTTGGGCCAAAAGCAAAAGTGATTTGTTTACCTCCCAGTCGCGCGCGCGCGCCTGTCGGACAAGCAGTTAACTACCGAACCCCTTGTTCGAAAGCTTACGACCTATCCAGCTGCCGCTAGTACCTTCCTATTGTAAAAGGACCTCAGGTTTGTATAGTTAGGAAAAATGCAATTTCATACAATCAACTTACCTGTCAGATATATACATAGCTAAGACTCCGTCGTCCCCGACAGAAATTCAAATTTCGCGCCACTCGCTACAGGTAGGTCAGGTGATCTACCGGCCTGCCCTGGGCGGCAGGACTAGGAACCATCCCCGTTTTCTAGCATATTTTCTCTGTCGCCGGTGGTATCAACATTGTTGTTATTACCTCCTGACTTAGATTCATTTTTCAACCTTTGATCAACGTTTTTCGGCTTTTTGGTGACGTATTTGGATCGTGTTTTGGCATTCGCTACTGTGGACTGTTTTTGGAATAACTCTTTTGGATTTTTCTCAGTATGTCTGATTCTAATGTGAGTGTGAGAATGTGTGTGAATGTAGGCTGCAGGGTGAGGATACCGAAAGCTTCGGTTGATCCTCACACTGTATGCCGTAAATGTAGGGGGGTTCAGTGTTCTGCTATTAATACTTGTAAGGAATGCGAGGGATTGAATGCAAGAAGTAGTGGAAGACGTTGACTTCTTATTTGAAGAAGTTAGAGAGGGATAGAGTTAGAACGGCTGAAAGGTGTGAGTTCAAGGCATATTGAGCCTTTTTTTTTTTTTTTTTTTTTTTTTTCACGGGATAATTCTATCTACTGATGTAGATTCTCCCTATATATCTCATTCTCAGAGTGCTTTTTCGGATTCGGTGGCATCGGGAAATCGCCAATCTGAAAGCTACTATTAGAGACATGAAGTCCAAGATGGCTGACTCCAAAGGTAAGGCTAGTGGATAGTGAACATTTCAGTGAAGTGAGTTCTCTCAGTGTTGTGGACCGGGGGCGTTTGATCGTTCCCTGCGACGCTCCCAGGCCTAGACCTCTTCCAAGCTCCCATGCCCACAGGAGAAGAAAGTCGAAAGCCTTAAGGAGGTCGTGGGGAATCCCCAACGGTCCAGACGTCCCTTACAGCTAGCTCTGCTTCATGGCAGGCCGGCTCAAGGACGCTATAGAAAAAGCGTCCCTTCGCGAGTGTTTTCTCGTCCTCTCCCTCTCCCCTCACCTAAACGAGGGTGGAAGGAGTCGAACTTATCGAGACCGCTGAAGCGTCATATGAAGTCCCGACATAGATTCGAGCCCAGAGCGCTTCTCAGATGACGCCCCGTCTGCTATTAAGAAAAGCGAATGGTGGCGTAGCGTCACCTGACGCTTGTGCGGAAGTACCCCTTCATTCTTCTTCCCTGAGTGATGACGAAAGGCGTCATGCACTAGACGTGGAGAAGCGTCAAGAAAGATAATTATGGCGGGTTCAGGAACAACTGTCATCTCTTGTGGGAGTTTTAGCGCCCCGTCGGAAGGACGTGACGCTTCCAATTAAGAAGTCTCGTCCTCTCTCACCTGCTCGAAGAGAAGCGTCAGACAGACGTGAAACGGCCTAAACGTCTTGCAGAAGCTTCGAGTTCGAGAGCTAGAACGGGGGCTTACGAGAGTTTCGTAAAGCCAGAGAAACGTAAGACGTCTTTTAGAAGTGAAGCGTCATTCCAAGCGGATCTTAGACGTGACGCTCCGTCCAATATTGTGACGCCGAGTAGGACGCCTTTAGAGAGCGGAGCGTCTTCCAGGCGCGAAGCGTCATCAAGACGTCAGCAAGAGACGTCAGCCATGACGCTCGGAGAACGGGAAGCGTCATACAAGGCTGTCTTCTAAAGTTCAAGAGAAGCCGGAGCTTGTGACGCCTTCCAAGTCTTTTAAAACGGGAAAAAGGAAAGAGTATCATTCCCTTAGCCCCTCTCCTATCAGGAGTTTGTCTCCTCCAGAAGAGGAAAGTTCAGAAAGGAGAACGGAGACTCAGATATATCCCGAGTTGGAGGAAAACTCGGATGATGAAGATCATGAAGAGAGGGTTTGTCCAACTATAAGGTTTTGACTACCCTGCTTCTTGAGGAGTATGGAGACGAGTTGACTCCTGCTGCTCCTCCTTCTCCGCGCTCGCTCTTTTCCAGTGCTAAGACGAAGAAGTCTCGTCTTTTCTAAAAATGAAACCCACCATCTCGATGAAGCGGGCGGATTACACGCCTTAGACTCATGGATGAAGTCTAAGAAAGACTTAGTCAGGACAGTCTTTTGCATGCCTCCAGCAAGATTAGCTGGGAAAAGAGGCATATGGTATAAGACGGGAGAGAATATGGGTATCGCTCTCCCTTCTACAACAGAGGCAGATTTTTCGACTTTGGTTGACGCTTCAAGGCGTCCAAGTCTCAATCTGCTCGAATTACATGGAGTATTTCAGAACTGGATCATCTCCTCAAGGGACTCTTTCATGTATTGGAAGTCTTCAACTTCTTAGATTGGTCCCTTGGGGTGATGTCCAAGAAAGCCCATGATTCAGAAGGAATCGAACCTGAAGCCCTGTTATGCATTTTGTCTTGCATTGACAAAGCGGTACAGGATGGATCTTTTGAAGTCTCTTCATTATTTGGAGCAGGTCTTTTAAAGAAAATGGACGGTGTATGGCGCCTTCTTACAAAGCAGTATCGCATGCTCAGAGGGCAGCTCTACTATGCGCCTCTTTCTGACTTTTGTTCCCTCTCAGTTAGTGAAGGACGTTGCTCACTCTTAACTGAGAAGGCGACTCAGGATCTCTGACGCAGTCAGCTAGGAAGAAGAAACCGGTTTTTCAGTATCTGACAAGAAAGGACCCTAGTACATCAATGCAGCCCTTTCGAGGTGGTCCGACCTCCAGACCTCCCGCAAGAAGGAAGGCTCCGGAGAAGAGAGGTAGGTCTGCCTTTCGTCCCTTTAAAAAGGGAAAATGAAACATCTCTCTCCAAGCACCAGTAGGTGCCAGGCTCCGGAATTCGTGGAAGGCTGGACACTGATAAGACGCAGACCTGTATTTCATTGAATATCATAAGGAAGGGATATCGTATCCCTTTCCTGAATACTCCTCCCCTAACGTCAATACCAAGGGAACTATCAGCCAAGTACAAGGACCCTGTGCTGAGGGATACTCTTCGATCGATGGTGGAACAAATGTGGGACAACCGAAGAGCGATAGAACTAGTAACTGGATCAAAACTCCCCGGGGTTTACAATCGCCTTTTTCTTGGTGGCGAAAGTCCCTCGGAGGCTGTGAGACCAGGTACTGGACGTCAGCTCTCTGAACAAATTTGTTCAGAAGGAGAAGTTCTCCATGGAGACTTCTGCTTCAGTCCTAGCGTCATACGACAAGGAGATTGGATGGTGTCTCTAGATCTCCAGGACGCCTACTTTCACGTCCCGATCCACCCTTCATCGAAGAAGTACCTCCGTTTCATGACGGCGGGGGGAAGGATCTTTCAGTTCAGAGCCTTGTGTTTCGGCCTGTCCACAGCTCCTCAGGTCTTCACAAGCCTGATGAAGATGTGGCGAGATTTCTTCACCTCAAACGGAGTGAATGTCTCTATGTATCTAGACGACTGGCTCATCAGGGCCAGATCGGGAGAGACAGTGCTTGGAGGACCTAAAGTTAACTCTGGATTTGACCAAGGCGTTGGGATTGCTTGTGAACCTCGAGAAGTCTCAGCTGACCCCCAGACAAGACCTAGTCTATCTGGGGATTCGGATGGATTCTCGGGGTTTTCCGAGTTTTTCCTTCGCAAGAGAGAACCGCAAAAGGTTTGCGGATAATCTCTCTCTTCTTAGAGAAGCAACAAACGTCGGCGAGGGAATGGTTGAGCCTTCTGGGGACGCTTTCCTCGCTGGAACAATTCTTCCCTCTAGGAAGACTTCATATACGTCCACTTCAATTCTTCCTCAAGAGGTCTTGGAGCTGGAAAACCGGACAACTGTCGGACGTTTTTCCCATTCCAGTGGAGATAAGGCACACCTACAGTGGTGGTTGCTACCTCTGGAAGAGAACAAAGGGATCTCTATAAGAACACAGAACCCAGACCTAGTGTTGTTCTCCGACGCGTCGGAGACAGGTTGGGGGAAGACGACATTATCTCAGAGGAAGTGTCAGGCACCTGGGAAACAGCACAGGTGTCCTGGCACATAAACTGCAAAGAGCTCTTCGCCGTACATCTGGCCTTAAAGAACTAGAACCTCTGGTGTCAAACAAGGTAGTGCAAGAAACGTGGACAAACCACACCACCGCACTTGCCTACATTCTTTGAAACAGGGAGGGACGCACTCCTCGTTCCTTTACGAGCTCACGAGAGACCTATTACTTTGGACGTCTCACAGGAACATCTCCCTGCTGACAAGGTTCGTACAGGGAGTAAGGAATGTGAGGGCGGACAGGCTCCAGCAGGAGGAACCAGGTCCTTCATACAGAATGGACTCTACTACGAGGAAGTGTGTCTCGATCTCTGGTCTCTGTGGGGGAAACTCCTCATGTGGATCTCTTCGCAACATTCATTTCAAAAAGGCTCCCAGTGTTTTGCCTCGGTCGTGGAAGATCCAAGAGCAATTATGGTAGACGCCTTCCTGCTAAACTGGTCTCGAGTAGACGTTTTATGCTTTTCCCCATTCAAAATCCGGGGTTAGTAATGAAAAAGTTTGTGGCGTCAAAAGAGACGAGGATGACGTTAATAGCCCCTTTTGGCCGGCCCAGGAATGGTTCACGGAGGTGGTAGAGTGGATCGTAGATTTTCACCAAGATCCCTACCAAGAAGGACGGATCTTCTCAGACAACCACACTTCAAGAGGTACCATCAAAAACCTCCCCGCTCTCGCTCTGACTGCCTTTCGACTATCGAAAGACTGTCAGAGCAGAGAGGGTTTTCTCGCGATAAGTGGCAAGCGCGATCGCGAGAGCACGCAGAACCTCCACTACGAAAGTATACCAGTCGAAGTGGGAGGTCTTTAGAAGGTGGTGTAGAGCCAAGAAGTTGTGGTCCTCCTCCTATACCTCATAGCGGAAATTGCTGATTTCTTGCTATTCCTGAGAGTAAAAATCTCATCTAGCCGTATCCACAATAAAGGGATACAGAAGTATGCTCTCGGCTGTATCAGGAACAGAGGATTAGATCTGGCAAATAACAAAGATCTCCACGATCTCATAAGATCTTTGAGACTTCAAAGGTCTAAGGAACCAGTACCTCCGAACTGGGAAACCTGGAGTAGTCCTCAAATATCTGTCTTCGGATAGATTCGAACCTCCTCATCTGGCATCGTTTAGAGACATAACTAGAAAATGCCTATTCCTTTTATCTTTAGCTACGGCAAAAAAGAATCAGTGAATTACAAGCTCTGCGATAAAGGATAAAGTAGGATTCAAGGGAGACTCGGCTATTTGCTCGTTTAAGACCCTGTTTTTAGCGAAAAAACGAGAATCCCACGAATCCCTGGCCTAAGTCATTCGAAGTCAAAGGCATATCGAGTCTCGTAGGCAGAGAAGCAGAGAGGTCTCTATGCCCTGTTAGAGCTCTGAAGTTCTACCTTCAGAGAAAGCGTCAGTTGGGAGGCTCTAGACAAGGTCTTTGGTGCGCTGGTAAAAGACCCACAAGACTGATGTCCAAGAATGCTCTGGCGTTCTTTGTAAGAAACGTCATTACGGACGCTCATAAGGTCTGTCCTGACGAACAGTTACAACTACTGAGAGTAAAAGCTCATGAAGTAAGAGCGGTTGCGACGTCTCTCTCGTTTTATAAGAATATGTCGCTTAAAAACATCATTGATACGACAATACTGGAGATTGCAACTCAGTATTTGCATCTCATTACTTGAAAGACGTACGTTCTGTGACGTATGAGAAGTGTTTTTCTCTAGGTCCTATCGTATCGGCAGATACGATTCTGGGTACAGGGAGCCGACACCAATCCTTAAATGTATATACTGTTCTTCTTTTTGGATATGGTCGAGAGTCTCTTCGAACAATGGAGGACTTGGCTCGCACGGGCGGCCGTCTATGTTGTTCAGTAAGAGAATTCTTGTCATATCCAATTAGTTGAGTATAATTTTTTTTTGGAAAATTATGTATGTGTGCGTAGTGGTTTTGAGTTACGGTTGTTGTGACGAGTTCGGGGATAAACTCGTAACAATCCTTAGTTCTAACATATGGTTAGGATAGGTGGTCGGGATTGGTTGTGTGCTCCTTCATAAGGTGTATTGTCATATAAGTGGATCAGCACCCATTGACAAAGTCCTTTTAGGCTCTGCCGAGTAAAGCGGATAAGACCCCATCGGCAGACCACAAGAACTCTGGCCATAGATCATATATCTCGCTAAAGTTTCTTGAGGTGATGCAGACTACTGGGCAAACACCCACGAAGTCTACCACCTATCAGGTAGGAACCAAGGTTTTATTTATACCTACAACATATGTTGTTTACCTGTCTATTCCATATAGTAGCTGTCTCTTACCTCCACCGAAGGGTGCCAATCAGCTATGTATATATCTGACAGTAAGTTGATTGTATGAAAATGATATTGTTATGTTACAATAAAGTTTCATACATCTTACCTGGCAGATATATACAATTAAAGGCCCACCCAGCCTCCCCGCAGGAGACAGGTGGAAGAGAGAAAATATGATAGAAAACGGGGATGGTTCCTAGTCCGTGCCGCCCAGGGCAGGCAGGTAGATCACCTGACCTACCTGTAGCGAGTGGCGCGAAATTTGAATTTCTGTCGGGGACGACGGAGTCTTAGCTATGTATATATCTGCCAGGTAAGTATGTATGAAACTTTATTGTAACATAACAATATCATTTTGGACAAATTGTCATTTCACTATGGAGACGAACGATTCAGTGCTGGCAGCGGTACTTCCAGGGGACTGGATGGTGACCCTGGACTTACAAGACGCATACTTTCATATTCCGATTCATCCGGGAAGCAGGACCCCTAAGTATTTAAGGTTTGTGATTCAGGACAGGGGGGCTTTTCAGTTCAAGGCCCTGTGCTTCGGCCTTTGCACAGACCCCCCAAGGTGCACGAGGGATGATGTCCAATGTGGCGAGATGGTTGCACTTAAGAGGGATCAGAGTGTCTTTTTACCTGGACGACTGGTTGATAAGATCCCAATCAAGAAGTCAATGTCTGGAGGACTTGAATCAAACATTGAACTTAGCAAAAGACCTAGGTCTTGTGGTAAACATGGGAAAGTCTCAATTGAATCCCCAGCAACAGATAGTTTTTTATTTGGGGATTCAGATATCGTCAGTGACTTTTTGGGCTTTTCCGTCCCCCGAAAGGCAAGCCCTATGCATTCGGAAGGTGCAGGACTTTCTAGAGAAAGACCGATGCTTCAGCAAGAGAGTGGATGAGTCTACTGGGCACACTCTCTTCGCTAGAGAAGGTTCATTTCTTTAGGAAGACTGCACATGAGACCTCTACAGTTTTTCCTGAAGGATTCATGGCCAAGAAAATTGCAACCGGATTCCTTCCAGTTTTAATTCCTGCCGAAGTGAAGGAGGAATTAAAGTGGTGGCTAACTCCAGGCAGGTTAGCAAGAGGGATGTCGCTTCAGCAGAAGAGCCAGACCTCATCTTGTATTCCGACGCGTCAGACGCGGGTTGGGCGAGCGACATTAGGCCTCAAGAGGTGTCGGGACTTTGGAGTAAGGAAGAAACAAGTGGCACATAAACAGGAAGGAACTGATGGCAATTTTCTTGGCCTTGAAGCACTTCAGAGAGTTGATCGAGACAAGACAGTGCAGATCAACTCGGACAACACCACGGCTCTGGCATACATCCGCAAACAAGGAGGGACATCATTCTTTTCCCCTCTACAAGCTGGCAAAGGAAGTTCTGCTTTGGGCGGAAGAGGAAAGCGTCGTGCTGCTCACCAGGTTTATACAGGGGAGAAAAATGTGAGTGCGGACCTGTTGAGCAGAAGAGAACAACTTCTCCCGACGGAGTGGACTTTGCACATGGAGGTTTGCCAGAGCCTGTGGAAGTGTGGGGTCGTCCGGTAGTAGATCTGTTTGCGACAGCCAGAACAAAAAGATTACCAACCTATTGCTCTCCGGTTCCAGATCAGGAAGCAGTGGCGCGGTCGACGCATTCCTGATGGATTGGACAAACTTAGATGTTTACGCTTTTTCCTCCATTCAAAGTACTTGGGAAAGTTATGAAGAAGTTCAGGGAGAGCCAAGGAACGAGGATGACCTTAATAGCTCCGTTTTGGCTGGCCCAAAGTTGGTTCACAGAGGTACTGGAATGGACAATAGATATGCCAAGAATCTTTCCTCTTAAGAGTAGATTTACTCAGACAACCCCACTTCGACAGGTTTCACAAGAATACCCTCGCTCTGGGTCTGACCGCGTCAGACTATCGAAAGTCTTGTCAGAGCGAGGGGATATTCTAGAGAGGTGGCCAGTGCGGTGGCTAGAGCCAGAAGAACCTCCACAATTACAGTATATCAGTCGAAGTGGGAGAATTTCCGGAAGTGGTGTAAGAACAGGAAAGTGTCTTGATCCAGTACCTCTGTGACCCAAATCGCAGACTTCCTTCTATACTTGAGGAAGGATTTGGGTTTGTCAGTTTCGACAATCAAGGCTATAAAAGTATGCTAACCTCAGTGTTTAGACACAGAGATCTAGACATCTCTAATAACTTAGACCTTAGAGATCTGATTAGGTCATTTGGTACCAAGAAACAACCCCAATGCAGGCCACCTGCTTGGAACCTCGATGTTGTCTTGAAGTATTTAACCTCTAGCAAATTCGAGCCTTTAGAGAAAGCCTCTCTGAGAGATGTTGCTAAGAAAACTATCTTTTCATACATTCAACTTCCCTGTCAGATATATACTTAGCATAGACTCCGTCGTCCACGATGAAACTTCGAATTTCGCGGCACACGCTACAGGTAGGTAGGTCAGGTGATCTACCGGCCTGCCGCTGGGTGGCAGGAATAGGAACTATTACCTTCTAAGGACAGATTCTCTTCCACCTGTCTCCTGAGGGGAGGCTGGTGGGCCATTCAATCGTATATCTGCAGGTAAGTATGTATGAAACTTTATTGTACAATAACAATATCATTTTCATACATTCAACTTCCCTGTCAGATATATACTTAGCTGATTGGCACCTTTGGCGGTGGGTAAGAGACAGCTAATTACTGATTAGACAGGTAAACAACATACGTTGTAGGTAATAGATAAATAAAACCTTGGTTCCTATGTGTTTAGACGAAGGGTTGACTTCCTAGCTATTGCTAGGTGTCTGCTTCTTAGTTCAAGAGCCTCAGCGAGGATGTTGACCTATGGCTAAGAGTTCTTGTAGATCTGTCAATGGGGTCTTATCCACTTACTCGACAGAATCTAATGGTCATTGTCAATGGGGTCTTATCCACTTACATGACAATACACCTATGCCTAGGGGCATAATTAAGGAAGCACAACACCGATCCGATCACCTGATCCTAACACGACGGGTTTGTGTCTTAGTTTGAAAAGAGCTATCCCCAAACTCCTTTCAAACAAACCAAAAAAAAAAAAATAAACACTATGTTAACATAAAATTAACTCAGTTAAGGATCAGTGTCGGATCCCTATCCCAGCAACGTATCCGTAGACACGTAAAACCAAGAGAGAAGGATCTCTCGTAGGTCAACTTGACCTCCTTCGTGCAAAGGGAAGTCAACACAGAGTTGCATCTCCCTTATTAAGTTACAGCTAATATGTCCTTCACGACATATTGTTATGTAACGAAACAAGAAATTCATAAAAGCTTGCACTTCAAGCGCTTTTAATTCTCAGCTGTTTGAAGAATCATCAAGTCATTCATGAAGTGCTTTAGCGATCACACTTATTTCAAAGAAGACCAGGGCTTCCTTTGAAATGGATCTTTTCTGGATGAAGCCTAGAGCCTGGCTTGCGCTGGGTGGCGCCTTGAGTCTGGTTGGAGCCTCGAGCCTGGCTGGAGCCTCGAGCCTGGCTGGCGCCTCGCGCCTGCCTGACACTTGGTTGGCCGCCTAGCCTCCTGAAGGCGCTTTTTGCCTGACTCCATGGCTGGCGCCTCGCGCCTGGAAGTAGCTTCGCAGCCTGGCTCCAGACTGGCACTATTTGGCGTCTGGCCCATGGCTGACTCCTCTCCACTTGCTGGAGCTTCGAGCTTGGTAGAGTCCCGAGGATGTCTGGCGATGCCCACATCAGACACTCTTATCTATCTGACTTGTTTGCCTCCAGCGCATCTGCGCTAGGTTGGAGGCCCCCCCCTCTTTCTCTTCATTCATGACAATGACAGTGTTCCTTGAAACTGTCTGCCTCTGGCGTTTTTTTACGCCTGTTTTGGCATTTGGCGCTTGGTTGGCGCTACATTGTCCGACAGTCCTGAAACTCCACAATGGTTTATCAGGAGATTGGAGAAGGGTGGAAGAAATTCTTCCACTTTGAGCTTCTGGCCTCTCCGGCAAGGGAAGGTGATTGTAGTAAACTACATCCATTAGACGATAGGACATCTAACAGTACGAGAGATAAGAGTCTTCCTCCGAGGAGGATCCTTCTTGAATCCTTCCGTTGCTAACGAGATCTCTTCTGTAACCTTGCTTTTTTCGATGAAGTTCCTCGTTGCAGAATCTTTCCCTATCCTTGTCCGAAGGAAGGGAAGGGGCTTGGAAGTCGAAGGAGACTCCGAGCTGAAATTGGGAGGATTCCTGATTTCTAGCTCTTTACTGTATATCTCTGAATAGCTTCTGGAAGCATTTCGAACCCTCATCGCATCCCAAAAGACTTTGTAGGCAAAAAACGTTAAACCATCTCTTCTTATGTAGGTGAAACGTAAGTACCCTGCCTGGTGGGCACGAAACTTCTATCTGAAATCGTTGAATCAGGAAAAAATAGAGGGTTTTATTCTCTTGCCAGACATACTATGCTGGCAAGAACCATTGCCGAGTCTCCATTAAATCTGATGCGAGATTCCAATGCACAAAAAATTCACCTGTCCTTTCTGGTAGTTAAGGGCCAAGAGAAAACAAAGAATTCCCTCATAAAATTTCTCAAAGAAGTTTGATGAGGAGCAGTTCCATCTTGTCGGAACACGGAATCTGAAGCCACAAAAGATCCCATTCGAAGTACATGATATCCTACTCTTGTCGTATTGAGGTATCGTTATCAGATCCCCGAAGATCTTAATCCTCTGCTATCTCTATTCTCCTTGTATAGACAGAGTATAGCCTTTTACTGTGCTCTTTGAAGCAGATATATAAAGTTGATTCTTCCCTCTGAAAAGGAAGAAAAACCTATATGTGGTTCACAGAGGTATCGGAAGAGGACAGTTTCCTCTTCATCAAACACGATCTGCAGCAATTCTATGTCCTGGCTATGACTATTGTCATTCACCTTTAAAAATCCTGTCATTCATGTCCACTTCTGGTCAGTCTGCACGAAGACTGACTTCAGAGTGGAGAGGTTGTTAAGGTCCATTTGTAATAGATGCTTATAGAATATTCAGACTGTCTTGGAAAAAGACTTTCCAAAACATGCTGTGAGAAGAACGTGACCTCTGTGAATCAACCTCTAAGGCCAAAATGAGGCATAAAGTATTACCTCTCTTTCTTTGACGCCCTTTATCTTAAATTCTGTAAAGCATTTATATTTAGGGAAAAAAAAAACAAAAAAAAAAAAACTAAAGTTTATTCCCCTTTCTATAAAATAAAGATGGTGTATATTGCTACTTCTCTTGGTTCAAGGAAAAGGAAGCAGTCTACAGGAAGCCTGTTCGTCTTCTACTTGCTAAGAGAATCTATGAAGAAGACTTCCGTAGGTTCTCACAAACTCTTTGCAATAAATGTTAGAACATATGATAACAGTTATTATCGTTGATCAAGAAGGTTCTCACGGACATGCAAAATCTTGCATCGAACCTCTTTTTCCAAATAGGTTCTCTTTGTTAACGCGAACAGGAGCGAAAAAAGAGATTCTCAATGCTCTTTGCGATATGAGAAAGTCGTGGAATTGGCCTAAGTGATTAATGGGTAACGAAATCAGGAACGAATCTTGCCGTTACCGAGCGTGCTGTCTGAGAGGCTACTGGGACTCTTATGTTAATAACTCGCTAAAAACGAGAAAATATCTTGGATGGTGCTCTTGGCTCATTGCGCCAGGCTGGCGCTTCTGGCGCATTGCGCCAGGTTGGCGCTTCAGACCGGCGCTTTCTTCTAATACTCTTTATGTTATGTGCCAGAACATCTGTGCCTTTATGGTACCCGACATCCTTACACATGTTAATCCGTCTTAGTAGGAAAAAAAAAACTCTTATATACGTAGTATATTCTATTCAGGGAAACCATTTCTGCCACGAAGAGAATGTTTCCCATTCCAATCATCTATCTTCTCTTGAGCATATCTGATTCTAAAAGGTTGTGTGCGTTTCTCGAAAGACTTGACCATACCGTAGTCTTAAAGTGAATTCTCTACTACATCCATCTTCTCACTAAGCATGTATTCTAAAAAAGCCATGCTTCGTAAGCATGAGAGCATTATATAATATAATGTTCTGCTGTGTTAGAATCCTTTAATAATGTTCCCTACGGTAAACAGCATTGAAAGGTTATAATATCTTTCTTATTGAAAAAAAGCTTCTTAGCAAAAGGCAGACATTTTATTTATGTTAGCTTAACTATCCCCTCCATTCGAGATAAGTCCATTATTGTAGGGGGAATATACGGTTAACCATTCGATCCCGTTTGATGAGAGAGATGCTACCGACTGCTAATGACCGAGACCTGGATGGTACTGTATTGGCCTTACGCTTACAATGACAGCCCGGCCGTCTAGCTCGCTGCCTGGCTGCCTTCATCGTGAGTTGCCAGTTACTTCATTTAATGAAGGAATATAATAAAATTATTCCCGAGCCTAAGGAAGCTCTCAATAATGCCAATTTAAGCCAAACAAAACCTTGTTAAATATCCGAAGCTGAGTAGGTATTGTCGTAACAAACTTTTAAGCGAAGTCCTTACCAGGAAAATCCTGTAAGGATATAGATAATTTCGTAGCGAACCACAAAGGCAACTATGGTATGCGTATATGACTTGTCATTCAGCAGTCGTATGCAGCAAGTCTTCCTTCTACATTCTTTCCTCTCCGATGCGGAGAGAGAATGGAAATTTGCCCTCTCCGTTCTTTTCGTCAATAAACACGAATTAGCATTAGTCGAAAGAGATCGCAATGAAAACTCTCGGATCGAAGAGAATCCCCTCAAAATTTTTATTCTCTTGGAGATAAGGCCGTATTCTACGCCTCTATTATCTGGAAGAGCCTCTAATCAATGAATGAGAGCTCGTAACGAACCTTGTTCAATTTGCAAACGATTGCCACTCTTTCTGTAAATGGTTGGTTGCATATTTTAGAAGGAAGATTTTTAATATCGTCTTATTAGTAATGAACTAAGTTTTTTTCAATAAAAAAGGTCGCTAAGGTCTTAAAACTGAGAGGACCTGCTCCCTTATTGGCTTCCAATTCCGATCTATCTTCCATTTCCTGTCCATCAAGTGGGAGAAGAATGAGCAACCGGAGGAGAGTGCCTCCTTCCGTAAGGTGAAGGGCTTTTAGCCGTACGATTCTAACCTGACAAGGGCTAAGGCCGCCTGTGCGACATCTTGAGTCCCCGCCACCATGGAAAAAAACCGATCTTGCTCTTGCATTACTTGCATTAAGACTACCCTGAGAAGGGCGACGGCCGCCTGTGCAACAACTCCCGTCTTATCAGGAGAAATCCTCGAATGTCTTTCACCTTACGCAGAATCAGGATCTACTCCATATACGATGAAGATCCTGGTTTATAGCTTCAGGCGCTGAGCGCCTCATCTCAGGCGCTTTGCTCCTCATTTCAGGCGCTTCAGGCTTTCAGGCGCTTTGCGCCTCATCTGAGGCGCTTCAGAAGCCTTGCGCATCGTTTCAGGCGCTCCAGGCGCTTTGTACCTCATTTCAGGCGCCTCAGGCGCTTTTAGCCTTGTTTCAGGCGCTTCAAGCGCTCCAGGCGCTTTTCGCCTCGTTTTCAGGCGCTTCAGGCACTCCGAGCCTGTTTTCAGGAGCTTCAGGCGATTTGCGACTCCTTTGAGGAGGCCTCCGACGCTTTATCGCCTCTATTTCAGGCTATCAGGCGCTTTGCGCCTCAATTCAGGCTCTTTAGGCGCTTGAGCCTCATTCAGGCTCTTTAGGCGCTTTGAGCCTCCATTTCAGGCTCTTTAGGCGCTTTGAGCCTCATTTCCAGGCTCTTTACAGGCGCTTTGCGCCTCATTTCCAGCCTCTTCAGGCTCTTTGGCGCCTCAATTTCGGCTTCAGACGCTTTGCGCCTCGTTCCAGGCTCTTCAGGCGCCTCGAGCCTTGTTTCAGGCGTTTCAGGCGCTTCATGTCCGAGGAGCTAGAAGCTTAAAAATTATATATGTATGTTAATCATTAACGAGATCCATAATTCATTCGATCAACATATATTCTTTAATATCTGAATTTCGTTCTTCTCAGAATAGATATATTTTCATATAAATGTACCGATGAGGAATTTGTTGAAATAACTCTTTCAAACCCCATGGGATAGAGCCTCCGTCTATTTGTACGGGGGACGAAAACAGGATAGGGCAATGCCTCTACCGCTACTGTTATCGAAAGATATCTCTCTGAGGTTCCGATATCTACGACGAGATTATCTTGCATCTTCATTGAATCTACGCCGTTGAAACTTTCTTCTCCTTATCCGTCAACACGATAATAATAAGGGGAACACATTACATTAGGACGCCTTTCCAATGGCGAACTTGGCAGTCTGGGACGTTCTACAGAACCTGCCGAGGGGACGCCTGATCGGTGGGGATTCTCTGAAACCCCCCTGCGGTTGTCGACATTCCTTCTCCTCTGGGCTTGTGAGCTTGGAAGAGGTCTAGACCTGGGAGCGAGACAGAGCCGATCAGACGCACCCTCCATTGCCAATGGGGGTGGGGGAACGCTATATTCACTTCTTACCTTTTAAAAGCTTGCATTTGAGCTATCCATTTATCTTCAGTTTGCATATATAAATTTATAGTTTCTGAGGAGTAAGAAGGTGATGAGGATGCAACAACTACTAGTACTGCTAATACTCTAACTGCTCGTTAGCACAAACGCTATTAAAGCTTATAAAGTAAGCGTATCTAGTTATATGCTTTTCTGACTTACTAAAGTAGGAAATTAGAGTTTAATATTTCCTTCATAAAGTTGTAACCTTTATTGACATGTAATAATGAACTAATATTAATAATTCTCTTTATGGCAAAACTATGTGAGTGTCTACCGATGATTTCGGTAGTTTCACTTAGTATTTTCTTCGAAATTTCGAAGCGAAATTCATTAAAAAGTTAATAAAAGCGTATGCCGAACCAAAGACCCAGTACTTCCCTGCAAAAGACAGCCCAGAAGATCGATGGCGATGAAACACGAAAATCAAATCAGGAGGAACCGTAAACGTATGTTTACAGTCCAAACGATAGAGAAAAATCTGTCCTTAGAAGGTAATAGTTCCTATTCCTGCCACCACAGCGGCAGGGCCGGTAGATCACCTGACCTACCTACCTGTAGCGTGTGCCGCGAAATTCGAATTTCTATCGGGGACGACGGAGTCTATAGCTAAGTATATATCTGCCAGGTAAGTATGTATGAAACTTTATTGTACAATAACAATATCATTTTTAGTCGCTTTGGCAACGGCTAAAAGAGCTAGTGAGCTTCAGGCCATATCGAGGAAGGTAGGATGGAGACATGGCAACGCAGTGTGTTCATTCCAGGAAGGTTTCTTGGCCAAGAATGAGAATCCGGCTAATCCTTGGCCAAGATCCTTTGAAGTTTTGGGTCTTTCTGAGTTAGTGGGTCATGAGCAAGAAAGAGTTCTCTGCCCAGTGAGAGCATTGCGTTTTTATATGGAAAGAACAAGAGAGATCAGAGGGAATTCTGATGCTCTTTGGTGTTCAGTTAAAGACCCCAGTAGACCCATGACAAAGAACGCTCTAGCCTTCTTCATGAGAGAGTTGATTAGAGAAGCTCAATGTTGTGTCAAGAGCAGAGCTTTGGTATTTTGAAAGTGAAGGCTCATGAAGTCAGGGCAGTTGCGACTTCATTGGCTTTTAAAAAGAATTTAGCCCTCAAAGAAATTATTGAATCCACATATTGGAGAACTAATTCAATATTTGCGTCTCATATCTTAGGATATTCAGACAACCTTTGATAATTGTCAGACGCTAGGTCCATACGTGTCCTCTGGTACAGTATTGGGCAAAGGAGTTACTACCCCATAACCTTCTTTTAAGTTAGTTGATTTTATTAGGTGATGGTGTTTGTGTTTTTTGGTCGTCTGAGAAAAGTGTTCTGTACTTTTATCAGTCTTGTTAGTATTATCTTGGTGTGGTGTGTGTGTAGTTCAGGTAAATGATCTATTACTAGCTTGAATGCCGTGGCATAAGAGGGCTGTACGTTTCTGTCAACACATTGGTCACGTCCAGTTGTCAGTTCCAGTCTTAGCTTCTTCAACATACAGGACACTTCCTTGTTGAGAGCTCCTAAGGTTTAAGCAGGCTTAGAGGCAGGACCTATGAAGTCAGCTACCTTAGCAGGTAAGGAACCTAGAGTTTTAATAATATTTTAATAATATTTTTATACTCTAATAATGTTGCTGTCTTTGACCCACCTCCAAATGTGTCAATCAGCTATATTATTACCTGCCAGGTAAGTGTCATACATTAAAATGAAGTGTTTCATAATCAACTTACCTGTCAATATACATAGCTAAGACTATTCCACCTCGTCCCCCGACAGAAATTCAAATTTCGCGCCCACTCGCTAACAGGTAGGTCAGGTGATCTACCGGCCTGCCCTGGGGCGGCAGGACTAGGAACCATCCCGTTTTCTATCATATTTTCTCTGTCGCCGGCGGTGGTATCAACATTGTTGCTATTACCTCCTGACTTAGATTCTTATTTCATCCTTTGATCATCGTTTATCGGCTTTTTGGTGACGTATCTGGATCGTGTTTTTGGCATTCGCTACTGTGGACTGTTTTTGGACTTGCTTTTTGGATTTTTCTCAGTATGTCTGATTCAAATGTGAGTGTGAGAATGTGTTTGAATGTAGGCTGCAAGGTGAGGATACCGAAAGCTTCGGTTGATCCTCACACTGTATGTCGTAAATGTAGGGGGTTTCAGTGTTCTGCTACTAATACTTGTCATGAATGCGAGGGATTAAATGCAGAAGAATGGAAGACTTTAACTTCTTATTTGAAGAAGTTAGAGAGGGATAGGGTTAGACGTCTGAAAGGTGGAGTGACTTCAAGGAACCTATTAAGCCTTTTATTGATACTTTTTCTAATCCTAATGATTTAGATTCTCCCTATGTGTCTAATTCACAAAGTTTACTTTCGGAATCGGCTTCGGAAATCGCCGATCTGAAAGCTACTATTCGAGACATGAAGTCCAAAATGGCGGACTTACAAGGTAAGGCTAGTGAAAGTGAGCATTACAGTGAAGTGAGTTCTCCCAGTGTTGTGGAGGGGGCGTTTGATCGTCCCTGCGACACTCCCAGGCCTAGACCTCTTCCAAGCTCCCATGCCCAGAGGAGAAGGAAAGTCGAAAGCCTTAAGGAGGTCGTGGGGAATCCCCAACGGTCAGACGTCCCTTCAGCAAGCTCTGTTTCGTGGCAGGCTGCTCAAGGACGCTTTAGAAAAACGAGGGTAGAAGGAGTCGGATTTATCGAGGCCTCTGAAACGGCATTTGAAAGAACCCGAATTTGATTCGAGCCCAGAGCGTTTCTCAGATGACGCTCCCTCTTCTATTAAGAAGGCGAAGGTGGCGTCAGCGTCACCCGACGAGGACGCAGAAGAACCCTTTCCTACTTCTCCCCGATTGATGACGAAAGGCGTCATGCAGTTGACGTGGGAGAAGCTTCAAGGAAGATTATCATGGCAGTACAAGAACAACTGGCCTCTTTGGTGGGAGTGTTAGCGCCTCGTAGGAAGGACGTTGCGCTTCCAATCAAGAAGTCTCGTCCTCTCTCCCCTGCTAAGCGAGAGGCGTCATGCAAACGTGAAGCTTCTAAACATATCGCAGAAGCTTCGGGTTCGAGAGCGAGATCGGGAGCTTACGGAAGACACGTAACGCCAGAGAGACGTAAGACGTCTTTTAGGCATGAAGCGTCTTTGAAAGCTGATTGTAGACGCAAGGCTCCAACCAATATTTTGGCACCAGTTAGGACGCCTTTTGAGAGCGGAGCGTCTTCCAGGCGCGAGGCGTCATCCGGACGTCAGCAGCCACGTAAGCGGGAGGCGTCAGCCAGGACGCTTGGTGGACGAGAAGCGTCATCCAAGCGGGAAGCGTCATCCAAGCGGGAAGCGTCATCCATTTATGGAGAGAAGCCTGAGCTTTTGGCGCCTTCCAGGACTATTAAAGCGGGGAAGAGGAAGGAATATCATTCCCTTAGCCCCTCTCCTATTAGGAGTTTTGTCTCCTCCAGAAGGAAGGACGTACGGAGTTGGCAGCGAGACTCAATTAGATCCCGCGTTAGAAGTAGACTCGGAGGAAGAGCATCAAGGAAGAGAAGGACTGTCGAACTATAAAGTTTTGACTGCCTTGCTTCTAGAGGAGTATGGAGACGACTTGACTCCTGCCGCTCCTCCTTCTCCGCGCTCTCTTTTTTCGAGTGAATAAGACGAAGAAGTCTCGTCTTTGTTTTCTCAGAATGAAGCCCGCCATTTCGATGAAGAGGGCTCTTCAGTCCTTAGACTCTTGGATGAAGTCTAAGAAGGAGTTAGTCAGAACGGTCTTCTGCATGCCTCCAGCGAGACTAGCTGGTAAAAAAAAAAAAGAGGCATTTGGTATCAGACGGGAGAGAATATGGGTATTGCTCTTCCGTGTACGTCAGAAGCGGACTTTTCGACCTTTGTTGACGCTTCACGTAGACAAGGTCTGAACTCGGGACGTATTACTTGGGGCATTTCTGAACTGGACCATCTCCTCAAGGGACTCTTTCATGTATTGGAAGTTTTCAACTTCTTAGATTGGTCCTTGGGGTGATGTCCAAGAAAGCCCATGATTCTGAAGGACTCGAACCAGAAGTCCTTTTGTGCATTTTGTCTTGGTTATAGACAAAGCGGTTCAGGATGGCTCGTTTGAGATCTCCTCTTTGTTTGGAGCAGGTCTTCTAAAAAAGAGGACGGTGTATAGTGCCTTTTAACCAAGGCAGTCTCCCACGCTCAGAGGGCAGCGCTGCTGTATTCGCCTTTGTCTGACTTTTTGTTCCCTTCTCAGTTGGTGAAGGACATTTCTCGTTCATTAACTGAGAAGGCGTACTCAGGACCTTCTGACGCAGTCAGCAAGGAAGAAGAAGCCTGCTTCTACACCTGACAAGAAAGGACCGAGTACATCGGTTCAGCCCTTTCGAGGTGGCCCTACCTCCAGACCTCCCGCAAGAAGGAAGGCTCCTGAGAAGAGAGGTAGGTCTGCCTTTCGTCCCTTTAAAAAGGGAAAGTGATGCTTCTCTCCTCCAAGCACCAGTAGGTGCCAGGCTCCTGGGATTTGTGGAGGCCTGGACACTTATAAACGCAGACGCGTCATCGTTGTCTGTAATAAGGAAGGGATATCGTATCCCTTTCCTGAACACTCCTCCCCTAACGTCAACACCACGGGAACTAACAGCCAATTACAAGGATCCTGTGCTGAGGGATACTCTTCGATCGATGGTGGAACAAATGTGGGACAAGAGGAGCGATAGAACTTAGTACTGGATCAAAACTCCCCGGGGTTTACAATCGCCTTTTTCTGGTTGTGAAGGCCTCGGGAGGCTGGAGACCAGTACTAGACGTCAGCTCTCTGAACAAATTTGTTCGGAAGGAGAAGTTCGCGATGGAGACTTCTGCCTCAGTCTTGCGTCTTGCGACAAGGAGATTGGATGGTGTCTCTAGATCTCCAGGACGCCTATTTTCCACGTCCCGATCCACCCTTCATCGAAGAAGTACCTCCGTTTCATGACGGGGGGAAGGATCTTTCAGTTCAGAGCCTTGTGTTTCGGCCTGTCCACAGCTCCTCAGGTCTTCACAAGCCTGATGAAAAATGTGGCGAGGTTTCTTCACCTCAAAGGAGTAAATATCTCTCTGTATCTGGACGACTGGCTCATCAGGGCCAGATCAGAGAGACAGTGCTTGGAGGACCTGACGTTAACTTTAGATCTGATCAAAGCGTTGGGATTGCTCGTGAACCTCGAGAAGTCGCAGCTGACCCCCAGACAGAACTTAGTCTATCTGGGGATTCAGATGGATTCTCGGGGTTTTCGAGTATTTCCTTCGCAAGAGAGAATCGCAAAAGGTTTGCAGATAGTCTCTCTCTTCTTAAGGAAGGAACAGACGTCGGCGAGGGAATGGTTGAGCCTTCTAGGGACCCTTTCCTTGCTCGAACAGTTCTTCCCGCTAGGAAGACTTCATTTACGTCCGCTTCAATTCTTCCTCAAGAAGTCTTGGAGTTGGAAAACTGGACAACTTTCGGACGCCTTTCCCATTCCAGTGGAGATAAGACCGCACCTGGAATGGTGGTTGCCCCCTCTGAAAGAGAACAAAGGGATCTCTCTAAAAACCCAGAACCCAGACCTAGTGTTGTACTCCGACGCGTCGGAGAAAGGTTGGGGAGCAACATTAGGCTCGAAGGAAGTGTCAGGCACCTGGGAACCAGCGCAGGTGTCTTGGCACATAAACTGCAAAGAGCTCTTCGCCGTGCATTCTGGTTTTTGAAGAGTCTAGAACCTCGGTGTCGAACAAAGTAGTGCAAGTAAAACGTGGACAACACCACCGCACTTGCCTACATTCGAAAACAGGAGGGACTCACTCCTCGTTCCTTTACGAGCTGACGAGAGACCTTTTGCTTTGGACGTCTCACAGGAACATCTCCCTTCTGACAAGGTTCGTTCAGGGAGTAAAGAATGTGAGGGCGGACAGACTCAGCAGGAGGAACCAGGTCCTTCATACAGAGTGGACCCTACACGAGGAGGTGTGTCAAGATCTCTGGTCGCTGTGGGGGACACCTCATGTGGATCTCTTCGCCACATTCATCTCCAAAAGGCTGGCAGTCTTTTGCTCGGTCGTGGAAGACCCAAGAGCTCTTATGGTAGACGCCTTCCTGCTAGATTGGTCTTGCGTAGACGTCTATGCTTTTCCTCCATTCAAAATCCTGGGACTAGTACTAAAAAGTTTGTGGCGTCAAAGGAGACGAGGATGACATTGATAGCCCCCTTTTGGCCGGCCCAAGATTGGTTCACGGAGGTGGTAGAGTGGATCGTAGACTTTCCCAGATCCCTACCAAGAAGGATGGATCTTCTCAGACAGCCACACTTCAAGAGGTATCATCAAAACCTCCCCGCTCTCGCTCTGACTGCCTTTCGACTATCGAAAGACTCGTCAGAGCGAGAGGGTTTTCTCGCGAAGTTGCAAGCGCGATCGCGAGAGCACGCAGAACCTCCACTACGAAAGTATATCAGTCAAAGTGGGAGGTTTTTAGAAGGTGGTGTAGAACTAAGAAGTTGTCCTCCTCCACTACCTCTATAGCGGAAATTGCTGATTTCCTTCTATTCCTGAGAGAGCAATCTCATCTAGCTGTATCCACAATAAAGGGATACAGAAGTATGCTCTCGGCAGTCTTCAGGAATAGAGGATTAGATCTGGCAGATAATAAAGATCTCCACGATCTCATAAGGTCCTTTGAGACTTCAAAGTCGAAGGAACCGGTCCCTCCGAACTGGAACCTAGACGTGGTTCTCAAGTTTCTTTCATCTGAAAGATTCGAACCTCCTCATCTGGCTTCGTTTCGAGACATCACCAGAAATGCCTATTCCTATTATCTTTAGCTACGGCAAAGAGAGTCAGTGAATTACATGCTCTGCAGGATAAAGTAGGTTTCAAGGGAGATTCAGCTATTTGCTCGTTTAAGACCCTGTTTTTAGCTAAGAATGAGAATCCCTCGAATCCCTGGCCTAAGTCATTCGAAGTCAAAGGCATATCGAGTCTCGTAGGAAGAGAAGCAGAAAGATCTCTATGCCCTGTAAGAGCTCTAAAGTTCTACATTCAGAGAAAGCATCAGATGGGAGGCTCTAGACAAGGTCTTTGGTGCGCGGTAAAAGACCCCACAAGACTGATGTCCAAGAATGCTCTGGCATTCTTTGTGAGGAACGTCATTACAGACGCGCATAAGGTCTGTTCTGACGAACAGTTGCGACTGTTGAAAGTTAAAGCTCATGAAGTGAGAGCAGTAGCGACGTCTCTCTCGTTTCATAAGAATATGTCGCTTAAAAACATCATAGATACGACATTTTGGAGATGCAACTCAGTATTTGCATCTCATTACTTGAAAGACGTTCGTGTGACATATGAGAAGTGTTTTTCTCTGGGTCCTTTCGTATCGGCGGATACGATTCTGGGTACGGGAGCCGACACCAATCCTTAAAAGTATATACTTTTCTTCTTTTTAGATATGGTCTGGAGGCTCTTCGAACAATGGAGGACTTGGTTTAGCACGGGCGGCCGTCTATGTTGTTCAGTAAGAGAATCTTGTCATGTCTAATTAGATGAGTATAATTTTTTTTTAGAAAATTATGTATGTGTGTGTAGTGGTTTTTGAGTTACGGTTGTTGTGAAGAGTTCGGGGATAACTCGGAACAATCCTTAGTTCTAACATATGGTTACGATCAGGTAGTCGGGATTGGTTGTGTGCTCCTTCATAAGGTGTATTGTCATATAAGTGGATCAGCACCCATTGACAAAGTCCTTTCAGGCTCTGCCGAGTAAGCGGATAAGACCCCATCGGCAGACCCACAAGAACTCTTGGCCATAGATCATATATCTCGCTAAAGTTTCTTGAGGTGATGCAGACTACTGGGCAAACACCCACGAAGTCTACCACCTATCAGGTAGGAACCAAGGTTTTATTTATACCTACAACATATGTTGTTTACCTGTCTATTCCATATAGTAGCTGTCTCTTACCCCTCCGCAACCGAAGGGTGCCAATCAGCTATGTATATATCTGACAGGTAAAGTTGGTTGTATGAAAATGATATTGTTATGTTACAATAAAGTTTCATACATACTTACCTGGCAGATATATACAATTAAAGGCCCACCCAGCCTCCCCGCAGGAGACAGGTGGAAGAGAGAAAATATGATAGAAAACGGGGATGGTTCCTAGTCCTGCCGCCCAGGGCAGGCCGGTAGATCACCTGACCTACCTGTAGCGAGTGGCGCGAAATTTGAATTTCTGTCGGGGACGACGGAGTCTTAGCTATGTATATATCTGCCAGGTAAGTATGTATGAAACTTTATTGTAACATAACAATATCATTTTTATGTTAAAACAAAGTTTAATGTATACTTACCTGGCAGGTATATATAATTTAATGCCCACCCTCCTCCCCTCAGGAGACAGGGTTCAGAGAAAATCTGGCCCAATTGGGAACGGTTCCTAGCGCTAGCGCCACGGTAACGGGGTGGTGGTTGCCTGAACTACTAATAGGTTACTAGCGTTTGCCGCGAGTTTTGAAAATTTCTGCCAGGTGGAACAGAGAATATAGTTATATATATACCTGCCAGGTAAGTATACATTAAACTTTGTTTTAACATAAAAACTTCATTTTTTTGACTGGATATCATGTTTTTTCCTCTCCACTCTATAATTAACAATTACAGGGAACCCCAGTGGAAAGCCTGGGAATCCTTGGGTGGGGGAAAAAAATAAGAGTGCAGTTTATTACTAGAAAAGGAAGAAGTAGCCTAAATGCACATGCATATCACAAGATAAGTCTCTTGAAAAAATAATAGGTGATGCTTATTGAGAATAACAATTATTAAAGTATTGGTAAATTATGGAAATGTAGGGAGATAGTTACAGGGATGCATCCTAACCTTTTATAGCCTTCTCCAGCATGACCTAACATAGATCATCTTGAAAGTCAGAGTAAACTGCATCCTAACCTAACCTAGGGTACTGATCCATATTTGGTTTGGGGTGGGGGGCCCTTTCTAACCTGTCCAAGTGCACTTAAGATCATTAAAGTGACATATAGAACTTCATCTCAATCCTTGTAACATAGAACTTCATCTCAATCCTTGTAACATAACCTGGTAAAGGGGTCATATCCTGTTCACTCTTCTCGCTGAACACAGCAATTTCTTTCTTTGAAGTTGCAAGATATAGTACACAGCCGGAAGCCATGCATTTACTGTTGTACCATCCCCAATCCCAGAACTAAAGTTAATTCTTTCAGACAAGGTTGTCAGTAGAGGAGAGGCATTCATCAGTGGAAGATATTTCAGATGGATAAGACCAGTGTCAAAGAACTATGAATGGAATGCCTCCAAAGCATTAACAGCGTACTTAGAAAATAATGCAGTCCATGTTTTTCAGAGTAAATACCAAAATTATTATTTACATGCCCTCATATTCCTATATTTCTATGTTCTTTGAACACTTTCATTATGAGGGGATTGCTTTTTAGCTCTTCCTCGTGTGCCTCTTTGGAAACCAGGTACACACTGTGTACCTGGTCTATAGACCACTCCATGTTGGTAACTCTTTTTATGGTCCCCAGGAAGTACACCTGGTCGAGACAATCCCGCCTAATCATTCGGCTTTTACTTGATCCTTTGACTGTGTACATGCCAAAGGTGGGTTGCTTCTTGATACATTGACCAACTCCAGAATTGCAAGGCAGTGCTTGTGCAAGCACCCATTCTCCTGTAGTATACTGGAGATGGGTATAGAAGTAGAATGCACTTGTTCTTAATCAGTGCCTCTGGGCATATACAGTAGTACCTCGAGATACAAAAGGCTCTACTTACGAAAAACTCGAGATACGAAAGCCAATGCGAAAAATTTTACTGCTCTACATACGAAAAGTTTTCAAGATAAGAAAGGTTGTTGCTGAAGTGAAGTACCGTTGCTATTCGTCTGGACCACCGAGAACAATTTTAAAACTCCCGCGCCCCCAACTGAGTAAACTCGCCACCATCCTCCCGCTCTCCCATTGGTTCCTGATGCTAGTCACCCCATAAGCTCCTGGTCTCCTATTGGTCAGCATCTACCCCTTGTGCTTTAAGTATTCTATTGGTAAAAGGATGCTGTAAATTGAAAAACTTATTCATGCAACACATTTAATAAAAAAAAACATCAGGTAAAGATAGAATAAAGAATAGAAATGAATGGTTATTATACGGTATGGTAGTTTCAGTAGTTGAAGAGAGATAATGAAAATTTATGGCTTACTGTGTAAAGTGATTGCTTGACGATCGTTCGATACTCGTAAGTGCTGGATATAAACAGACGTTTGGAAGTTTTTTTTTGTGTTTATTATAGTTAATGGTTACTTAATAATTATTTGAAATGAGTACATGCAATACATTTAATAAAAAAATTGTGAATTAGATATCATAAAATATAAAATAAATCAGACTGCCAACAAATATGTATTTTTTAGAATTCTTCTTCTGTTTTATTATTACATTACGTATACGTATGTTTCATTATAGCTGTCAGTAACTCAGTATCTCCATTAGGTAAAGATAGAATAAAGAATAGAAATGAATGGTTATTATACTGTTTGGTAGTTTCATTAGTTGAAGAGAGATACTAATGACAATTTATGGCTTACTGTGTGCTAGGAAAAATGATTGCTTGGTGCTCGTTCGATACTCGTAAGACGGGTAAATGCTGAATGTAAACAATCGATTGGAAGGTTTGTTTTTTGTTTGTTTGTGTATTATAGTTAATGATTAATTAATAATTATTTGAAATGAGTACATACTGATTATTTATACATTTTATTGGCATATTCTAAGCTTTTAGCTCTAAGGTTTAGATGTCAGAATCATAGACTAGGCTACAGTAGCAACCGCTAACATAGGCTAGGCTTATTGCTAAGGGACATATGCTAAAGTCATAATATATGCAGTAAAAATGGGGGTGAACATTACATGCAGTTGAATATTACTCAAGTATGTACAGTATTTTGCCTTTTTGGAGTCTTATTTCTTCCGTCGGATCGGCGTTGTAACCCTAGAACATGTGTTTTAGGCCTGGAAATATAATTTACTGGGGTGTTTTTGGAGGGCTTGGAACGGATTAGCCATTTTACATGTAAAATATGTTCCAAGATACGAAAAACTCATAATACGAAGGCTGCCTCGGAACGGATTAATTTCGTATCTCGAGGTACCACTGTACGGTGGAGTCAATGCTTCCTCTTCTCTCTCAGTAAGTACTATACAGTCATTGGGCTTCATGGATGTGAGAAGTTGGTCGCATGCAACAGACCTCCTTTACAGTATTTTCAAGTGCTTGGAGGATCTGTGTGTATGTTGTTGTTTTTGCACCCAGATCTAATAGTGGTTTGGTACAAATGAGTATTTTAAATGAACCTTACCTCTCCGATATATAGCTTTTAATTCCGTGTCACTGGTACCTAGTTCGACAAATTAAAAAAAAAAATAACAAGGACATTTGGTTTTGTATGAACATCCAACCTCTATCCACCTACTTCCCCCACCCCACACCTGGGGACTGATAGGTACAAACACACTTTACTGGTCAGTCTGCTTCTGTTGCTGGTTTTGGTAGGGACAGATTGTTATACTCAGTTTTCTGTTGGTTTGTTTTTGGAAGTTCATTTATTTTTTATACTCTTTTAGTATTTAGCTTTTTTATTTATTTTTTTTTTTTTTTGTCTGTCTGGGTCAAACCTTATAACTCAATTTTCAACCTGTTCCCTTCATCTGATGGACAAGAAAATTTGCATGGTTACTCAGTCCTGGTGAAAATACAACCTTACATGATCAGTAGGTCAGCAGTGACCACTAGTGAACCCTATTGGATTTGTATGAAACTCTTCAGATTTTTTATACCTTCTTTGAATCAGTAGAAGTTTCAAACTTTTGGCTCCATTTTGTTAGCTGCGATCGTAAATTAGTTAAAATTTCTGTCAAAATTCAAAACTATGGAATTAAAAATATAATAAAGTTTTTCAAATTACCCTCTTCTAAAAATGCACTAAAAAGTAAAAAATAATTTTTTGAGACACCAGGATTTGGAAGGAAATGCTACAAGAAATAAAAAAGATTGTATTTCTTTTCTTGTAGCATTTCCTTCCATGTTTGGCACCCTCACTTTTATATTTGCAGACTTATTTAATTGTAAGAAAATCCTGGTGTCTCAAAAAATTATTTTTATCACTTTAGTGCATTTTAACTAAAGTATGTCTAAAAAAATTTTATCTTTTATTTTCAATATTTGTTCGGAAGAACCTGTGAGGTAAGAGTTGCTGTGATTGGCGTTATTCCAGTTTTATTGACCCTCGTGATATGTTTTTGCTGATGGAAGGTTATGATTGGATTACTACATGAATCGTAGTTAAATGAAATACGGTAATTGATCGTGAACAAAGGGAGCTTGTTTTGTTGTAGAAACAACTATAGAGGATAGTACTACTAGTAAGACTTCAGTTAAAAAAATGCATGTCTTGTCTGCTTCCTCATTTAGTAACTGGTTGTTCCTCTGCTGCTTCTCTTCAATCTGTTACTCCAAATGAGCTTCCCATAAATTCAGGGCCTATTAGATTTGATAGGATGGAGTACTAATTATTTTTATTATCATTAGTGTTTCATTTTCTGAGCTAAGTTGTTTCCTGCATTGGAGGAAGGGTCGGTATCCCCACTTTTTCTTGCCTTATCCTTGGCATGTCCTGTCTTACTCCCTCACACCTTGGGGTGACAAGGAACCAGGACATGTCGGAAAGCAATGCAGATCTGTGCCCGTTGTCCAATTCCTCTGTTTGGTCTGGTAGCGCACCAGGTCAAGCATTAATGGTGCTAGTTCCAGCACCAGAATTCATTCTCCAATATGATCACTTGGGTAAGAGTAAGAGGAGTCTCCCAGCATTTTAATTTTACCATATTGGATAAGCTTGATAGCAGTGATGCTTTGTCTCTTTCTGGTAGTATTTCAGTGAGTTTAAGCTGCCTTGTTGAGGAAAGTTATCTTTTGCTTTGATCAGCTTTGCTAAGGATTGTTCATGGTTTAAGATTAGCAAATAAGTAGTATGTAAAGTCAGTCCCTGGTTATCGGCGATCTGGTTTTGTGGGGCTTGTCTTACAGCGATTTTCAACACTGTAATTTATTGACCCCAAAACATATAACAGAGGTCCCATTAACTAGTTATCGGTACTGATAAGCATAAAAGATAGTTGATTTTCACTTGTCATCAAGTCGTTGGAATGGAACCCCCACAGATAACCAGGGACTGCCTGTAAATGGTGATTAGTTTGTATGTACTCCAAACTGCCACCAATTTTCCATAGTACCTGCTTAACATGCTTTCAGCAAAAGATTCCTTCTGGAAGATCTTGGGTTTGTGTATTTCTAGGAAAATGCACAATGTTCTAAAAATTGAATTTGTAGTACATACTTTCAGCAGATAAGCTTTCTCATGAATACCAATTTATTTTGAAGAAGATAGAATCTGTCATATCACATTCCTCTTAGACAGATATACTGTATTACTTTGATTCCCATAGTTTAAATTTCTATTTCATATCTCAGAAGTTGATTGGCTTCTGTTAGTAACGTGTTTGATATGCTTTCCACTCAGGGAAACTGTGCTTTTATAATGTTTTGTACCTGTATTATGTTTGGTATGCTTTTTGTGAAAAGTAAAATAAAAAACTGCTTCAGAAATGAGCTGTGAAGATCTTTTTGATGCCGTGGAGAGACTTGAGATACAAAAGTATGCTGCAGGTGAAAAAGAAGGCATTGTTGATGGACAATTAAAGTCATGGCAGACAGGATTTGAGTTTGGATGGCAGCAAGCTTGTCATATTCATCAGGAACTTGGTCGTATTGAAGGTAAGGGTAGTTAAGTGTACGTATACGTATGATGTGTGTGTGTATTTCTTTAATAGTATGCTATTATGTTTGTACAAAATACAACCCACTGACTTAACAGTGCTAGTCTGTTATCAATATTCAGTACTAAGAGTTCGGACTGATTAAGAAGTTAACAAAATCTTGGTTTTCTATTAAATGTTTTCTCGCAACATGTAAACCCAGTTTCTTCATCTCATTACTCACTTTGAAGTGTTGGTCAAATAATCATGTACCTCTCGTTTCCTCAACAGTGCTTGTTTTCATTTATATCCATACACTTTTGTGGTATCCCAAACTCTTGTTTGGTACCATTCCATTGTGCTAATTATCTTGTTTCATATATATTTATTTTTTTGTGCCTTGAATATTACCAGTTATTTTCTGGGATTGTTATGAATAATCGTCCTGTGTATTATTCAGGAACTTTGGGTAGGATTTGCTGTGCTTGTAATACACGTTGATTCGACTCGTCCCCCCCTCCCCATCAGGTTACAGAATCCTTTCCTGTGGTCAGCTGCTTCTTCATCAGACTCACTCAAAAAAAGATGGAGTTGGGTTAATTGGGTTAATTCTCATCAGATTGTGTGCAACACTCCGCAAGACAATCACCTGCATCATTTATTGCCAATGTTGGATGCATGGTAATGAGCAGTAATGTACCAAGGCTTTCCAAAGCTGTTTATTCCTATATCGCTGGTCACCTCTCTTCCCATTTTTACTACATTTCACAACTGTCCTTACACGTCATGGATGATGGGGCACTGCCCCTCAGGGTTGCTGCAACAACATTTTTATTTTGTTTGTACAGAGTGGTTAGTCCCACATTCTGGAAATAAGCATTATATTTGCTTAAATCTCTCTGCAATGAACTCTTTTACAAAAGAAAACTGTCATGCCATAATTTTACCATATATAATTCAGGAAATGCCAAGGGTTCTTTTTTCTTATGGCATGAAGGGATTGCTAAACAAGGAGCTAATTAAATTGTTTCTTGCCTCAGAAGCTGGCTAGCAGAAGCAGACAAGAATTCAAAGTACATATACTGATGTTACCTTTTTTTGTGATGGTTGAAACAGGTCATGGTCAATGTGAAGGAGACGCAGTGCATAGTAGTGTTGAGAGGGCAATGAAAAGGGCAGGAGATATTTTCAACCCATCACAGTTGGCAATCCCTTTGGGATGCGGTATTGTCCTAAATGGGTTAAGGTGGAAATGGTCTCAACCTCCCCGGCCCTCTTTCAGTGAGTTTTTTTTTTTATTTTTTATTTTTTCTCTCCAATAACTAAGACCCCTCTGGAAGATTACATGCAGAAGGCCCTTTTAAAAGGAGGCATAGAGAAACATACGTATATTCGCCACCAAGCATGCTGTTTCGTGTCCCCAAGAAGGATTCCTCTGAACATAGAGCGATTATCAACCTATCAAAATTTAACAAACACATTGTTTGCCACAAGTTTCTGGAAGACTACTGTTGCCCAAGTACGTTCAGTCATTCCACAAGGGACCTGGACCATTTCTAAAGGCCTGAAAGATGCATACCTAGTGCTGTTCCCTTCCGTCCCTTCTTAGGGTTCCTGATAAGGAAAGGTAATGTACATATTCAAGGTAATGCCCCTTTTGGTTAAACATTGTCCCAAAAATCTTTACAAAAGTAACAACAGTAGTTGTCTGCTAGTCTACCAAGATGATTGGCTAGTCTTGGGCCTACCAGAGAAGAGTGCTTACAAAGCCTAAGAGTAGTAGTCGACAGGCTCCAAGGAAAAGGCTTTTTGATATGTATGTTGAAACAAATCCTACCTTATACTGTTTTTAAATTTAGGAATGAGTTAGTATCATGCTAGCGAGGTAAGATTAGTTCCAAAAAGAAAACATTTTTTAAATTAAAAAAAAAGTATACATATACGTACCTCTTTTGTGCATCACCCCTTAACCTCACAATTCATTTGGGTGCAGAAAAAACTAATTGGAAAACAAGAGATGATGGAACCTGCAGTTCATTGGAAAGGAATGCATTGTGGATAGTTCAGACTAGTTATCAAGTTTTTGGTTTTTACACTCCCTTGTCCTCTGAATGGCATGGCAATTACAGCTACTAGAAAGGAAATGATTTAAAGAATAAATTTTAATATAAAATTTTCTTGTTTTCACTTTATGATCTATCATAACTCATCATCATCTAATCCTGGCACCATCAAGAGATATTGACTTTGTGGTTACTGGCTACTGCATTTTATGTTGAAAGTAAGGATACATACCTCCTTTCCTATTCTGATATACTTAACTGATACATGCACCTTGCTGTACATTTTCAAAGTTTGTTTCCTTACTATGTGCTGTCTACCACTACTCAGCTTGATTCTACAGGCATATAAACCCTGAGACATCTAGATCACATATAATTAGACATTTGTATGACTAGCCTGGTTTTAATAGAAAAAAATGTTTTTATGACAAAGTGAACTTTTGCTGTAGGCCCAATAATCATATGATTAGTACTCGTACATTCTTCCAGCCCCATTCATTTGGATCTAGATGGCACTTGAGTGGAGACCACTTTTCTGACTTAACAGGACCAGTAGGGGTAGTGCCATCAGTGCACCTCACACAGTACCCTGTAGGCATTACTGAAGATTTCTTTGCAGCATCCCTTCAGCCCTTAGCGCCAATCCCTTTCATTCCTCTTACTATACCTTTATTCATATATCTTTCTTCCATCTTACTTTCCACCCTCTTTCCTAACAATTGTTTCAACAGTATCATCAGTGCTGAATGACCTACCGTAATTGGTCCTAGCACTTGGCCTTTAACCCAAATGTTTGTATTCCAGTCCAAAGACTAGTGAACCGAATAACATTCTGGACACAAAATTTGGGCATAAACTGTATGTAATGTATGTCTTCTAGAGGCTATGCATTTAAAAAAAAAAAATTATATTTTGTTTTTTTTCAGGACTTCTATCAAGTCTGCTTTTAAACTGTGAGGCTAGCATTACTCCTAGAATACAGAAAAGGATATGTCAACTTTTGACAGAAATAAGAGAGTGGCCGTCCTGGGATCCAGCACAAGAAGAAAAAATCGAAGCGAAGCTTTCGTCTGTTCAGACAAAAAGTCGGTTTATACTACAACAAATGAAAATTTCTTCTGTTGTTATTGATAGGAGCATTGATGGTGATTTTTGAGTTTCTTGAAGATTTTGACATTTGGATCTTCCTAATGGTCTAACAGGTTTGTCTATACAGAAGTTCCTTATTTTAAGTTGGCTTTGTAATAGTATGACCGTTGTTATTGTTTAACATAGATTTCACATTGAATAATTTTATACAGATGCTTGGTGGTAGTCAAGCTTGGGAAAATAAATATCTTCAACAAATGTAATGCCCTGATTTTTAATTTTGTTGTGGCTTTATTGCAAGTTTCATTGGAAACACAATACTAGTAGGGCCTTCTTGATGAATCAGAAAGGATCTTTGAAAGTTTAAAGACTATGTGGCATAGTTCATTTTAGTATTATATTTAAATTTATATCTTTTTGCAGAAATTTGATCAAATACCCCAGTAAGTAGTGAAACCCTAATATATTAGAGACATCCTTTTTCACAGTGTAATTAAGGGAAGGATTTTTACTTTATAACAATACGTACTAGCATGAAAAATCATGCTAGTACGTATGCTCTAGTTGTGTGGAGTTCTTTTACATTAGCAGATTCAGTTACTGAAATAGCAAAACAAAAGTGCAAAAAAAGTTTTGGTAATTAGACTGCAGATAATCTGAACCCATAGGATAATAAACCCATTTGCTGGGTTATGTTTTGTTTCTGTACAGTATGTGGTACCTTTTTGTGACCACAGAATGTCTTGTTGGGAGTACGAGCAGCAGTGGTTTTAGATCATCTGGACCTGTTGTTTTTAGTATTTACATTTGAAAAGAATGTTATATGTGGATCAAATTTTTTTTATAAATTTCGTGATACTGGAAAGTCCTTTAATGTCATTTTTATACTCTCCAATTGTTTGGTTATTATTCCATATGTTCTGTAGTTTGCTTTCCTTCCCTCAGTATATTTGTTTCAAATAGTGTGCTATCTCTGTGTGAAACTTTTTATACTGAAATATTTGTTAGATCATATGTGCCAATCCAGTGTATATCGAGCGTACTGTTCCTGTTATTTGCCTTATTCCAATTTCTTTTTGCTCCTATTTTTTCCATACAGAAATACAAACCATTGTCTTTTATGTAGGAAATGACCACTTAACTTTTTAACAAGGTAGCTGACTGGTGATTACTGGGGTGAGTGGGGAGTACCCACTCCCTGCTAGGCTGTTAAACTAGGGTATTTTTCTTTGTCAGATTTAGCTTTTTTTAAAATAAAAAAACAAGTACAATAAGAAATTCTGAAGAAAATGGGTATTTGTGAGGGTACGTCTTGTCCACTGTGGTCCGTGTTTCACTCTGGTATTTCACATTCCTCCCTATGTAAGGGGTTCATTGGTTAATCTTTTTCAGTGAGACAAGTTTTAGTAAGAGGAAGGAGAGTACATGAAACATTTGCCAATCTCCTCTGGAGGATTACTCCCTCAGTTTTTCTTCTTGAAATTTTTCAGGTCTTTTCGTCTGCCCTTAGCTATTTCTCTCCCCTACTCTTTGGGTTTCCCTTCTCCCTCGGTCAAGGGCGGTCTGCCTACCAGACACTTTTCCTTGGACCTTAAGTTTGTTACCTAGGCTGAGCTCTTCCCCAGCAGGACCTCCACATGTGTATGCCACTTGCCCTTGACTAAATATGTTACAGATATTTTGCTGTTTTAATAGAAAAGTATATGTATACTGAGAGTAAAGTACTATGTATATGTATATATATGAGAGAGAGAGAGAGAGAGAGAGAGAGAGAGAGAGAGAGAGAGAGAGAGAGAGAGAGAGAGAGAGAGAGAGAGAGAGAGAGAGCTAACCACAATACGACGTAAACCAAGAACTTACAGTGGTAAATCATTTTTGTATCACAAATGTATTTGTATGTAATCATGAAAATATTAATAATGCAACAATCTTAGGTTTCTTTTAGGAGGTACATGTGTCCCGTCGTTCTCAACTACCCACATATTTTAGATGTGTTCTATACAATAGTAAAGTCCTAAAATATGTACCTGTACAGTAAAAATAACTTCAAAATCATCTTGCTACACCAAAAATATCAGTATGCATAAAATGTAGGCACAGAACTGTGTGCAAAGTTCTGTAGGCCAAAGAAAACTTGTGTCTGAATGGTAGGGGATGCTTAAGAATAACAGTTGTCAGCTGGTACATAATTTTGCAACGACTTTGAAATTATATCAGGGTTTTCTGGGCTGGTATTTTGAGGTGTAATTTTGTTTGAATGGACAAGGTTAGCGATGAACTATTAAAAGTGGCAGTTACAGGCGTTTTATGGGTGTATAAAGCCTACTTATACTGTAGTGGACAAATCCAACCAGGATACAGTCTTAAAGATGGTAGAAGCAGCAGCCTTCATAGACGAGGCCTCTTGTGAAGAAAAATGGACACCTTCAGACCTAACCTGATCCAGGGTCAAACCAGGCATACGACGGATCACGTCCAAATTAAGGTGGCAGGACATCAGCTGAACCACATTGGTGGAATAATACTTCCTATGCTGCACGAGAGGAGGAGGAAGGAACTTCGAGGATCTATTGGCGCACAGAGAGCCATCTCGGTCCAAAACCATGCAAGATAAGACTGAGCATGCCTTGACAGGGGAAGCTCAAACAAGGCCTTAGTATCTTGCCTTGGACCTAGCAAAGCCTCTATACCCATAGGGGTCATAGAAGACTGAGTCTACATTCCACACCCCAAGATTATTGAACTCGCGAATGAGATTAATAATCTCTGAAAGGAGAAGACAAACTCTTGGCTCTCTCCCTCCTCTGGTTCTGGCAAAGGAGTCCGACGACATGAAGAAAAGGGCTTGGAAGGATCCTCATCCTTCCCTAACGGCAATGGAGAGGCTTCCCTAGGAGGCATCATGCCTCCTGCTGGATAGAGTGGAGTCCCTAACTACTGAAGATCCTGAAACAGAGGGCTCTAGAACACAGTCAAGCGAAGAAACTTGTACACAGTCTCGAGCCAAACTGTACGTGCTCATCTGACAAACGGCATACATGGACATGCGGTGAGTCAAGTATACACGGCCTTGTGACAACACACGAGCACAGTCTCAAGACAGAGAGTGACACTGAAGCGAACATCCTGAAGGAGACTGATCCCTTAGGTCCCGGTCTTTGGAAGGCGAACAAGAAACACGTCCATGGACCCTATTCACCTCTCGTTCTCGACCATCAGCCACAACTTTTTGCGGAGCCTTATCATCTTTACGACGGACTGGAACAGGTACAGGAGATGGAGAAGGTTGAAATGGAAGGGCAACACTTCCACGGTCATGTACATGTACGAGTAAGGGAGAGACGTCCATGTTGAGGAGTCGGCGAAGCACTCTCTCACTCGCAGAAACCTGTGAACTGACAAAGTTCTTCCAGAAGGCGATGGTAGGGCCTAGGCCCCAAAATCATGTGCTTTTGCATACACTGTATCAGCATCTGAATGTGAAGTAGGGGTGTAAACTTGTAATCACTTCAAGTAACCAAAAGGATATAGTATTTTGGAGACAGTGCCCTGTCACCCTTTCTTGGAACTCCTGAACTGCCAGGAAGGCTGCCTTCAGCTCCAGGATGTTGATATGAAGCTGTTTCTCTTGGAGACCCCACAGTCCTGATATTAGAGACCTTCCAAGTGCACTCCCCAACATTCATACAAGGCATCCAAGGACAGAAGGATTTTTGGATGGGGAAATTGAAGGGGCACTGATATGGTCAGTTTCTTATCTTCTAGCCACCATACTAAGTCTTGTCTCACCCATTTCGGAAGGGGAACCAGAAGCATGGGGGGAATCCCTTGAACGGGACCAAAATTCCTTTAGTCTCCATTGAAGAGAGTGAAGGTGAATACAACTGAGAGGAGCCAGCTTTTTCTATGGAAGGCAAGTAACCTAGTATGACCTGCCACTGATAAGCTGAAAGTTTCTGTTTGGACAGGAAGGACTGGGCTATGTTCCTAAACTTGATTAGTCGCTGATCTGATGGAAACTCCTTCGCCGCTGTCATGTCTATGATCATGCCAAGGTAAAGAATCCTCTTGCTGGGCGAAAGATTCAACTTCTCCAGATTTATCACGATGCCTAACCTGCAACAAAATTGGAGTATACAATCTCTCCTGGATCAGCTTGACCAGTGAACTTGTGAGGCTTACAGGCAGTCACTGGTTAATGATGGGGTTGCGTTCCCCGCCGAGTGCGTCATTGATTGATGAAGTTACAGTTTATGATATTTGGTTAACAATGTCATTAGCCAGATTTTTGGATTTGGTAGGCGGTTTATCAGCAATGGTAGGCGGCTTATCGGTGTCAGTAAGCGATTTTTGGTGCTAGTCAGCAATTTATGCACTAATAAATGGTTAATCGACGCCGATCAGTGCTTACGGTGTCATAAACGCCATTTATTACTATATTGTTCTGGTTATTGACAACTTTCTCTTATAGGCACTTGGCTGGGAACAGAACCACCAGACACTGCTTGTAATTAATGGTGTTTACGACGCCATAAGCACCGATAAACTGCTTGCTTGCACCAAAAATTGCTTATCGATGCTGATAAACCACCTACCAACACTGATAAATCTCTTACCGGTAGCGAAAATCTAGTTAACAAAGCGTCGCAAACCGATGCCGCTGATAAGTGGGCACTCCTTGTAGCCAGTCGTCAAGGTATCTCAAGATGCGAATCCCATGAGAATGAGCCCAAGTTGAGACTATGGTGAACACACACTTGTAACGCCTGTAGGGCTGAAGCAAAGAAGCTTCCTGGATGATTGGAATCGAAGTACTATTCATCCTTCAGGTCTATAGTCAGCATGAAGTTGTCCTTCCTGACAGCTGCAAGGATTGTGCATGGGGTGTCTATCTTGAATCGTGTCTTGAGAGTTAACAGGTCTATTACAGGTCTTCAATTGCCCGTTACCTTGGGAACCAGAAAGGTGACTGTAGAAGCCTGAAGAAGGGTTTTGAAATACTGGAACATAGTGAATTACCCCTCCAGAGATTAGAGAATTCACTTGGCTAAGAATGAAATCAGCATGCTTAGAGCATGGTAATCCCAAGGAAGACTTAGCCTCTTTCTTAGGTCCTACAAGAGCTTCAACGCCTTATGTGTGATCTGATGAGGTAGTTACAGTTCCTTCAACTAGACCTTTACACCCACGAATAAGTTCAACGACCTCAGCTTAGGTAGTCGTAAACTTTTGATGATCTACATCTTCAACCTCAGAGCCACTGAAGTGTAGGCTTGTTCAGGTCCCAGAACCTTCTTGGTGGCCTTTAGATAATAGAATTGGGAGTAGTCTTGTCTTGAATTTGATCCTGCCCATTACAACTATGTGTAGAATGGTTATGGCCAAGAGATCAAGAGTGGACAATCATGGTTTTTTGAGCTGCTGTGACATGAAGAACGGCCACGGCTGTGTGAGCAAGAGCACCACTCACTATCCCTCCCAGAAGAACATGAAGGAAAAAGAGGGAAGAAGGTCTCTCTGTCCTGAGAAAGTTGCTTCACAATCTACTTATTAACTGGAGCATTAACATCCTTCTTACGGACCTGGACAATCTATTACTATTCCATATACTGAGAAGGCTGAGGATCTGGTTCTAAAGCAGGAGAGACATGGACGTGTACTACACTGACGAAGGAACAGAAACAACACAGACATGCATGGATGACTGAGCATTGGAAGGAGGTAAAGAGCAATGGGCCAAAGACTGCCTGCAAAACTTCTTCCTAGGAGATACAATGAAATCACTCTTACCCTAACGCCTGACAGGGATCAGTGAAATGGAAGACAAAGACGAGGTTGAAGAAGGTGATATTGGAAGCTCAACACGGCCGTACTTCTTGAGAAACACACCTTCAACTCTGTCAAAGAGAGCTTGGAGGCGAGAGTCAGAGGGAGCAGACAGGAGACTAAGATGTCGACAGACCCTGCATGGAAGGAGATAGCACAGAGATAGGTATTAGAAGAGTTGTTGGCAGATGGGATAATGTCACTGAGCCAAATAGCATTGAAACATTGCCAGGGAGAGCCATTGTAAATCAGGATGATGTCACAGTGAGGCTAAAGGCCAGAAAGGGTTGGTACCCCTGATAGGAACTTGCAATTCCCAAAACTCAAGACATTTCTGAGCATCTCTTTTTTGAAAAAGCTGTACTAGAGGGAGCTGCTTTTTCCCACCCAAAACAAAATGGCAGCAACATTACAAATATGACCACCTGAATCCCCCTCGAATCTTCGAAGGATGAAACCAAAATGAGGAGAGGAAGATTAATCTCTGTGATAAGCAGCAGCGAAAGAAGACTTTGGTAAGGATGAGGCTGAACAAGGAGGAATAGGACACCAGCCATCAAAGGAGACAAGAAGCCTTCCCAAGATAGTGCCATTGATTTCCTCTTAAACTGCCTCTTATTAGCAAATCTTTTCCACTGCTCAGGAGACCAAAGACAACACACACATTGCAAACATTAGATCTGCACCTACTACAAGTGCTGTGAGTGTCAGTTAACAAAGAAGACAAGTAACTGGAGCAGGGGTTACTATCATCGTCTCCAGGACATCGTCTCTTGACGCCTAGGAGGCTTACCTGAAAAATGGGCTTGCATTTGGGAAATGCAAATATAACACAGATAAAAAAGCACAATATACACACAAGAAAAAAAATAAAACAGAATGCCGTAGGCATAAGTGGGCAAAAAGTGCAAAACAACTGGCTTCTTGTGAAAGATGGTTACAGAGAAACAGAACTGAAGAAGTGTAGCTGGGGTAAATCAGGTCGCATAGCTTCCTCCTCTATTGGCTGATGCCTGTTGCCACCAATTCCTTGTTATTTTTAACCGGGTTCCAGCTGGCACCAAAGAATTTATCCTTATGTTAAGACCAAGGTTTGTTCCGTATATGAGCAGAGTTTAAAGCAACTATCAACAGCCAAGTTATGAAACAGATCTAAATCATTATTCGCTGCTCTCTACAGTCCATCCACCCACAGAGGCCATGTGACTGAGAGGGTTACTCTGGTGTGGGGATGAGTTGGCAAAAAATGAAAAAATGAAATTACTGCTGCAATGATAATAAAACTTCAGAAAGTCATCTTTCAGAGATTAAGCATTTAATACAAGAAGATATTGGCTGAGGATGAAGTCTTGTGAAAGCATTTAATACAAGAAGATATTGACTGAGGATGAAGTCTTGTGAAACCAGCAACCTACGTAAATCCTAGGAACAGTGCTGTTAATCTGTGGGCAGACAAAAAAAAGCAGCAGCTACCTGCCTCTGGAAGACTTTTGGAACCATATGCAAATGTGACAGCCTACAGGTAGTGGTGAATCTCCATTCTTCTATCAAGTTTGGAGTGTCTTAAGATTTTGGCGGGCAGAAGCACAGACCATAATGTAAATGTAATGGGTTTGTGGAGAAACTAATATAAAAAATGCCAACACAAAACTTTTCACTTCAGGCTGGTGCATTCATCATACATTACATAAAGTGTTTATACTGCCCAGACCATAGTCATCCTGAACATTGCACTCTTGTATTGAGTAATCTTTTTTTTAATATACAGTACATTAAAAGAAATGTACAGCATAAAAAACATACTTTTAAATTTTGCTAAGCATAAAAATATCACAAATTACGGTGCTCCCATTTTTCGTTATAAAAATTATTGCAATCATCAAGACTTTTATGCATATAAAAAAAGTTATGATGGTATAAATATTATGAAGCTTACAGAACATGGCAAGTCTAAAATATATAAAATTCCAATGAACCAACTAAGAAACAATCCATGTAAATGATTAAAGTACTACCAGTAAATACAAGAAACTCATGATTGTAAAAAAATATATATCTAAAGTTACCTAATGGTAAATTTAGATGAAATGTAATTTTAACAAAAGTGCAGACAAAATTTTAACAATATCAAAGAGACTTACCACCATAGCAAAATTTCATCAAGCAATATGATATAATCTTGTAAAATTACCCTTATGCAATTATTGTACCTAGAAGGAAAACTTCATGAAATGAAAACCAAAACATAATATAGTATCATTATATTTCTGCTATTGAGATCTTTGCACAGTTTGCTAAATCTGGTGCTTGCAGCAGAGTACAATATAAAAAGGCACTTGCTTGCACTCTGACTGCTGATGATAATTTCAAGGCGGTGATCACGCTGGCAACCTGGTACTGTACTATGCTACTTACTCCTACATTTACAGTTTTTCACTCGTTCTGTCAATGACTGGAAGAAGGTATCAGATAATTTGAATAATTAAATATTTTAACAATATGATGTACACTTGTCTACTATTTAGTAACAAGAGTACACGTTTATAGGTACAGACTTGGTCCATAAATTTCACAGATCTGGAATAAAAAAAATTACACAAACCAAAATGGGAAGGAAGGAGCACTGAAAAGCTTTATGAGAGTAATAATGGTATACTGCAATGGAAAATATTTAAAAGTTTAATTCTTTAAGAAATTGTATCAAAGGTGTGCCTCTGAAGCACTAGTATTTCAGTTTAAATAAGACTGAGTAAAGTACGTATCCTATCAATTTTATGTGAGTCAGCTATTTTTTCTTGTCATAATGCTCAACAGTACTTGGGTTTAAGAAACAACATAGAAGTTTCCCAGGGGCATATGTTTTAATGTGGAGTTCACCGTCACACCCCACAAAGCTTAACATTATCATAATTACATAATAAAATTCTTTGGAATTATTATTTACATTATATACAACACTCACTGATACAACACAAAATCTTTACAACAATAAAAGTAAATTAGCTTTGATTTTGCAGAGATGAAAGCATTAACCTCTACACCTTGGTGCTAATATCACTGTGGAACCCTTGCCTGCCTCTGCTAAAACACACACACATTATTACTTCTATTATTATTAAGGATCAAGTGGCGAGGGTGACAACTGTGAACATGCTAGCATCATTATGTCCTTTTTCTCCTTAGGAAAACGGAGTTCACGACCAGCTAAACGAGCAGCTTCTAATTCACGCTCACTTTGGCTAAGTTCTCGAGCAATCACACCAGGATTCTCCTGTTCACGAGCAATCCAATCAAGGGCCATCTGAGAGCGCATATCATCATCAAGTGCACGGTGGGAGTAATGAGCCACTACCTCCTGTCTGGAGCACTGCCTCTCTCGCATGGCCTTCAAGGAACCGTTCCAGTGCAAGAGCTGGAAAACTGTCATTAGTTCTTGAAATTCGAGCATTGTACGTCCTTTGTTGGTTTCCAACATGAATCGAAAAGCTCCAATTCCAGTACTTGGATTGTCAGCTTCATCTGGGTCCCCTTGGGGGGGAAGAGACAAGTCGGCTACATGCTGTCAAAGAAAAATACTACGTCAAGTTCTTCATTACTTGTGAAAGATTACATCTAAACAAAGGTTTTCTATTATGTGCATACATTCTTATGGAACAAGCCAAAACACTAGTGACATGAAAAGTTGCCACAGCTTAGAATGCTCTCATGTAAACGAGAGCAAAGTGATTAACTTGGATATAATAGTAGTTTCAGATTTTACACACGGTATATACATGCAACTCAATAGGTCATCATATAGTATGTAGGGTATTCATTTCACTAGGTAGTTCCTGGGAAAATTAAGTTAATAGGAATGGTATTAACTCTTTCTTACAATATGACAAAATTTGTTTGCATCACATGGCTGGCTCGGAGAACCTTTTTAAATACTGCAGTACATTCTCTAGTAACCTTTGGGTAATCCATAACTCCGTCAGTGCATTACACTACACTGATGTAAAATGTTAAATAACAAAACATGCATCCTCCTGGAAGACCAAAGCTACCCTGCAAGTAAGTTTGAGTGCTCTTGACAATTTCTAGCGACCTTTTAGCCAAGCTAATACATCCACTTCCATTCAACTCACCGAATTGTTGTTTCAAGCAACTGTATTTACCTATTTCCTCATAACACTAATCAGTATATTATTTCTGTGCCGCCATCTACATATGCCATTTTTTACCTAAATGTCTCCACACAATTTGTGAAAAGATCCTGTGTCCTTTCAATCTAAGTTCCTAAGCCTGTTTTAACAGAAACTAAATTTATGTTTCACTAAAGTTACTTATGTAATGTAATTTTTGATAATTACCATCTTCAACATCTATAGTGATGAAAAAAATGACAAATTTTCAGTCAATTTGTATTTTTCATAGCTAACAAACCTGAGGTCTTAACAGTAGGATAAATCTTCTAGCGCCAGTTGGAAATGGGTTAAAAATAAAGATTGTAAATGCAAGGAATCTGTGGCATCTGGCATCCTGATGCGCAGCTGAGGTGTTTTACCCAAGCCTGTAGTTTGTTACATATTTATACCAGCCCAGGACACCCATGAGTGTCACCGTTTTTAGACGGCCTTCCAGGATTCCTGGGTTCACGTTCCTTTTCCTCTGCTTCGCATTGGCTGTTGTGTGTAATGCTGGTCTGTCTCTCACAAGGGATCATTGCCCCTGCAGGGAGAGAGGGCCAGCTACATTTTGGTCTTTAGCATTTTGTCCTACCCACATATGAAAATTACATTTTAAGTGGTATATATTTTTACGATGATTAGAGGTGAAATATCAACAGTGATAAAATATTCCTGTGCACTATTATAATATGCATGATAAACATATTTAGTCAACTAAACTTGTAATCAAATACAGTACTGCTCAGGCAAAGCAGAAAATGTCGCAACACGAACCTATTTATGCATGCCCTCACGTGATGACATCATGAACTTTCTGGTGTTAGTTTAGTTTCATGTTTTTGTTTCTGGTACAATAATTCATATTAACAGATATATATAGTACAGGTATGCTATTTACGATGGGGTTAGGTTCCAGAAAACCCATCGTTTGTTGGAAAAATCGTATCTCAAATGTAGCCTAGCCTACACTAGGGTAATCAGTACCATCTTAACTATAGGGTAGCCTAGCCTACACTACACAGTATATTTTATACATATACGGCATAGTACTCATTAATTTTCAGCTAATTCTCTAGGTTCAATGCATATTGGCTTATGATAATTCAGTACAGAGAGATATTGAATAACATTAACAAGTTAGCCTGGCGTATATGATGATGATACCATGGTATAGTATCGTATACATAAGAATACAGTGGCCTAGCCTACAGTATATACTCTATACTACATATACAGTATAGTAATTTATTAATATAAGCCAATTCTGGAGGTTCATTGCATTCTGACTATGATATATCGGTAGAAAATAAACAAAATTGGACACAAAACAAGAATCGGATTCGGACAGACATCGGCATAATTGAGCGATGTCAAGACTGCTGATGGCTCCTATATGAAATAAAAAAAATGAATATGCATGTTTTCCATTTATCTTTTAAAAAGTTATACATTACTGTATCAAATATTATTTTATGTATTCTCATATTATTGTATCAAAAAATACTAACAAAGTGGTCATTCATATGTTTTAGTTTGGAAATCAGCTGATGGCAAATACAAGTTTATTTCGAGGATAATTGTCTTGCTTTTAGTTAGCGTAAAGAAATATCTACATACTTTACTTATATGAGACAAGGTAATTTTTCGTCATACAGCGTTTTCAAGTCGAAATATGAATTGAATACGTCTTGTTGTGAACTACATTATTTTTCTGTTAACAGATTGAGTTGTGTGCATGTTTGTGTAAAAATAAAAAAATTATGTGATTCCGTTCGCTATTTCACTTGATTTCATCGTAGTACAAGCTTTATGGTTACGTCAATTATCTATTATTGGCGTGAAAACAACAGTAAAATGTGTTCTTTCAAGACCTGAAGTTTGTATTAAAATTATTCTCTCTCAACTTTATCTATGGTTGTATTTGATGGCATAAGTTTACAGGAGTTTTATTCTTGTTGCTGATGTTCTCAGCTTCAGATACAACTTAGTTTAAATCTAATAGTATATACTGTTTCCTTGTCTATAAGCGAACAAAGTTATTACATAAAAATATAGCAGTCCTATTCTACATAACGTCATCTATAACATTACAGTAGTTGTTTACTATTGTACAATGGTTGAAATACAAGCCAAATGGATGTTATTGTTATCCAGTTCGGTTATACTTAGCAAAATGTTGTTTCTCGTTTGGTTGTTCGTGGCTGTACACACTTGCGTAACGAATACTTTAATCATTCTCTTTTGCTGTTTTTTTTTTTTTAACTTATTTAACTAGAAGATGGGATAAAGTTAGGCTATTGTAATCTGCTCTCTCTCACTCCCTGATTGTATGCTGCTGCCTACACCGTAACTTGAACACTACCTGTACCGAGATGCAGGTGAGAGAGAGAAACAAAACTTGAAGCCTAATACAGTAACACACACCCCTACACTATTTTTGTTTATATTTTATGCTACAGTATTCTCGTTTATATTTTTACTTTAGTTTCTAATTTTCTTACTTTTTACAAGCCAAAAGATAAATGCAATCCTGTGTGTATGGTACGTACATATGCACTCACTCATTCCATACAGTCGGTGAACTTGCTACAGCCTGTTTGGTTTTGTCTTGCCTACATATGAAATTTGCATTTTAAATATTTTTACAATGCTTATTGATGAAATACCAACACACACAGAGAGAGAGAGAGAGAGAGAGAGAGAGAGAGAGAGAGAGAGAGAGAGAGAGAGAAGAGAGAGAGAGAGAGAGAGAGGTATGCTTACATCAATAAACAAACTAATTGGGAAATAGTTGTTTTTTGTATATAGTACCCATTTTACATTTAAGTACAAAAATAAAAATTCCACCAATACATTTGTTTCTTTTGGTAGTAGGCTCAATCTGCTGATTCTGGGAAGGTAAACATTGCAATGGTGGGATAGTTGGTTTTTTATACATATTACGACGATATATCAATATAATAATACAGTATAAGTAGATTCTGTAAGTAAAGTAAGTTTCATTACGATTACCTTTATCTTACATACAACTTTAATAGCCTACTTACTTTTACAAAATGATGCTAGGAGTGTAATGCCTGGGCAAGCCCAGGTCTACAGTTCAAACACACATTTTTCTCATGTATATGGTATAATACAACATGGTAACAACTGATAAGGAAGTTGCTGTATAAAAATACATTAATGGTCATAAAAACACGATAGGCTGTTAGTAAACACAGGTAGGGCTACGTACCTACTGAACTCGTATTTACTACAGAAAAAGTAGGGGTTGTATTTTTTTTCTGTGCAATTATTCAGTATATTTTGTTACAAATATGGGGAAAAAGGGTAAATAAATATGGGTAAAAGGGGGAAATGATTGCCTTTTGCATAAAGTTTTCAGCTTAAAAGTTTGATGGTGGTTGTTTATGAGCATACCGAGTGTTACAGTTATGTGGTATTGACAAGGTTAGGTGAGGAAGAATACAGTCACCCTCGATGATCCCTCGATTTTTACTCATCATTATCCAGATTTTCTGACGAGAGAAAGAGACTTCTATATAACCCCGCCTACTCGATGCAATTCAGGTACACCAATTAGGTTAGAGGTCAATAAAAAGTTCGTCCACAATAGCTAATGCAGTTCCTTATACGTACTATAAAGCCACCATAATATTTGTAAAGGCTAAAATAGGAGTAAGTGGTAGAAACATGAATTCATCTTTTATATTCTTGTCCCCAATCATTACTTTGGTCAGGAGAATAAACTGGGCAAAATACCCCAACATATCTTGTCTTTCAAAACAATTACCCACCCATTTTACTACTGCCTAGAGAAGTACCTGGCAAACACCAATAACTAAATTAATGGGTAATGGAGGAAAACATATGACTGCATAAACCAACAGTAAGGATGACTATACTCGTTTCAACCTCCAATAACTAGCAATTTACTTTTAAATGGATTCATTCATTTAATTCCTCCTATATTACTCTTACTTTTCTGAACCTCTCAATATTTATCTTGAAAGCATTTAGTTTTGACAATGATTGTTCCTTAAGAATGTATGTAAAACACAAACAAATACATATTAGTAATCAAAACAAGACAAAGGATACGAACAATATTGCAAAATTACAGGAACACATGCATTTCATTGTAATCATAATGAAGGCAGTGCTTACCTTAAATTGGGCTCTAGCATCAGCTACGGCTTTTTCTATAAATTCGTCAGAAATTCTGCGTGAAGGGTGTTCATTGAACACAGAGTTCATGAGTGCTATTTTTGCAGCACTACGACGAGCTTCAGCCTTTGTAGGGCAATTCTGAAAGAAAAATTAAGGGTATAAATACCAACGCTACAGAAATTTTCATAAAACAATACCAAAAGATAAATATTTAAATTTTCTTAAGCTCTATAATACTGCCCATAAAAGTGTGACAGACTGCCAATAGATACCTTGGTGAATGAAAACTACAACTGGGAAATTAATCAGTAAATTAACCAGCACAAACAATTTGTAAATTATCAACATTCCTTTTGTCCCCACAAAGTACAATCCTTTTATTTCACTTACACCAAGCAATAAAGTGGGCATACCACTAAGAAGTCTCAGACTGACTGCCATGGTAGCCAGTCTCAAGAAAGCAGAAGTGTATCTGGCTGAAAGCAGCACATATGATTAACTGACATCAAAGCTTTTACTGCGGCTGACAATCTTTAAATTTTGTGCATTATACCAAATATTTTTAGTCGAGAAATTTGACATCTGAATCCTAAATTTTTGTGCACTGCCAGAACCCAAAGGATGACAGCTTTGGAAACTCTGGGCCATAGGAATTATGAGATATTTATTTTGGTCTGTGCGAGTGAAACACTGTACTGCTGTTTACGTACACAGTATCCAATTCGAAGAGAGGAAGCACTGGGCGAGTCCTCCAAGACTCGCCATAAATTACAGAATGGCCAAAGGTCAGTTCACCTCACATGATTTTTGACAATCCCCTGCTAATGGTAACCGATTCATGATTTCATGATGTGTGGAAGATCTGCATATCCTGAGATACTCTCCCTCACCCAAAAGCTAATTACAGAGTTTAATGGTAAAAAACTAGATTAAAAGTGATTTGTCTGTAAAATTTCACAGTAGTGCCTTGTCTCAAAGATGATGACCTGACACTTCTTATATATTGTAATGTTGGTATCACGTTTGGTGAAGTGAATATGAAGTATTCCAACATAATTTGCTGCAGTTCTGCAGCTATGGGATTTCTCACATATGGATGATGCAATTCATATCTATACTGTTTGTTACTGAATTACATTGACTTTTATTCGAAAAGTACCATCAACATGGAGTAATGGCACCTTTTTCCTCACTAATACTAGATGACAACACCAAAGATGAGCTCAGCAGCTATGAAACCTTGGTCCTAGCAACTCTAGTGTTCAGGCTGCTCTAAGGTTACGGAATTCTATTCCAAATTGTAACTTATATTATTACAAATTGTTATTTCTCGGATTTTCAACCAATTTCATTTAAATTTCACACTTACTACATACCCTACTGACACCATAAGACCTTTCATATAGTATCTTAAAGACTGAATTTGGGCCTTTTTTTATCTTAAAGATTAAAATTAAAAGCAAATTCAATTCACTTTAAATGGACCATACTAATGATATGGTTTAGATTGCTTTGTATGTGTTTAAAAGTTATTTCAATGCCTTTGTGAACTGAATATAGAATTTAGGCCAAAGGCCAAGCACTGGAGCCTATGAGGTCATTCAGCGCTGAAACAGAAACTGACGGTAAAAGATATGAAAGGTGTAACAGGAGGAAAAACTCGCAGTTGCACTATGAAACAAAGAGAATATGAAAGGAGGTACAATAAAATGAGCAAAAAGGGGTTGCAGATAGGGGCAGAAGGGACACTGCAACGAACTTTAAGTAATGCCTATAGTGCATAGCATGAGGAGCACTCTGATGGCACTACCACCTTTCGGGGTCAATGGCAACAGAGTTCTTCTTTTAACAAAGGGGAAAAATCACAGACTCGTTTTCTCAGGCTAAAACTGACCCATATGACGTCCTTTATTGCAAATGTACTAATATGTATATAATTGCTTAAAAAATCAAAATTTTCCCTTTAGCTGTCTGGTCTATAGAATTTTATTTAAATATACTGTGTTGACTACTTTCAGTGCCTATTAGTAAATTTGCTAGAACAGCACACACAGCCATTGTTGCTGAGGAACCTTAAACGTAAAATGTGTCAAGGGAAGACTGCTGAGCTAGTTGTAGCAACAGAAAATCCTACAAGTTAATTTTCTGGAAGAAACTGCCTTGAAAATACTAAAAATGAAGTCTATTCTTTTGAAAAAGTTTGGTTCTGTAGTTTGATCAGTAGGTAAGAGCAAGCTACACCCTTACTTTTGGACTTTCATGAATCCGTCATAGGCCCAAAGATTTATTGTTCCTTGACAAAGTCTCTACCAGCATAATGCGAAATGGAGTGTGGATATACAGTTGTATTTTACTTATGAAGTGGTAATAACACTTGGTTTGATTTATCTGGAACCATATTGAACACACATTTTCATTACATTTACCCTTAGGTGAGAGCATGATATTAGCAACCATGAGCACAAGAAACACCTGTTGCCAAGTAGTAACAGTTATGTGATATTAAGTGGCAATACCCTGCAACTGAGCTTGGAACACTGACACATATGGGGTAATGTTGCTAAATGTTATCATTTCAAGATAAAGAACACTCTTATTCAAACCTCCGAAGACTATGATACTCTAAGAAAAGATCTTTATTACTGAGATCTGCATCTGTAACAACACATTCATACCTGAGTTATGTTATATTAGGCATTTCCTCTGTTGTAGCTTTCCCCCCACCACCTTTTCTAGAAATACCTTGCTAGCCCAATGCTGATTTCTACTACGTACTTGAACATGATGTGTTTATGAAACCCATATCCCCTGGTGGTGCCAACTTCTACTTGATTTCTGACATTTAAAGCAGACAATGACCCGTAAATCTACCACATTAATGTTAAATCTTTGTTCCTTGGTGAATGATTAATGAAATTTTAAGTCTATTTTCAAAAATATTAAAATTACTTGTGTTTTTAATTAACTGTACTAATTTCAACAGACAGTCATATAGAGGGACAGACTGACAAGTGTTAATAATTACTACTAGATTCCTCCAGACACTTAAAATGGAAGACACAAATAAGGGGACACTTGAAGTGGAGGACACAAATTAAGGGCAAATCTGAGGTTCTTTATAACCGACATGCCCTTTACAGAAAGTAAGCACAATCTTAATCCCATTCACCTAAAATTCTCTAAACGCCTGTGTCCTCGGCTTCTGTTATCACCAGGCCATTAAAACGTTCCCTTTCCACCATTACAAAGTAGGCAGTCCCTGGTTAACAGCGGGGGTTACGTTCCTGGCTGACGCTGCTACCTCAAAATCGCTGCTAACTGAATCAAGTTAACAATTGCCATAAAACCAGATAGCCGTTGACCGGGGGCTACCCATAATTTAAGAGATACTTCAATATGCTGTAATTCCTCATGAATCTTTCTTTTTATATATATCATACAAGGATTTTAAATTTATTAGTCAATTTTTATTTTTTTAAATTTTGAATGTACTTTTTTTGCCAAGTCTTACACTGTTGTTTAACTGCTTTCTTATTTTTTCTTTGTTATTTCTCTTATTCTCTAATCTTTAATTTTGCCTTTCTTGTTTCTGTACTTGGCTACGTTCCCTACTGGACCCTTATGTTTGCAACACTGCTTTTCCAACTAGGGTTGAAGCTTGGCTGCTAATAATAATATAATAATAATAATAAATCACGTGTTAAACTTGAAAAAGCACTATACAGTACGTATACATTTTATATATACTACATATATATATATACCTCCCCAACAGTCTGCTGAAAAATATAAAACCTATAACTCAATATGAGTAACACTACTGAAAATAAGTTATGTACTATCATATTCTTTGGAAGCTTCAATTTCAAGTGAATGGCCCCTGTGAGCTTGTTCCATGTGAATAGGTTTCATCTTCTGAATAATACTATCATTAAATTACGAATTATCATTGAGGTTGTCAACTGCTTAATAAGCTGGAATGCAGGCACTACAAATGTAGAAGATGTTTGCTGAACTTTGCATCACATTGTATATCTAACATACAATGCGATGCTTTCCTAAAAAAAATTTTGTTGGGGTTAAAATTTTTTTACTTAAGTCATATGGATTACTGACTTATGGCACTTAATTTACAATGCAACATGAATGTAGCTTACACAGGCTAACATGAGCATCTCCTGGGTCTCAGTGAGGAATGGGAGAAGTCAATCAGGGCTGCATTATACACTCTACACACAACATCCAATAAGATCACAGCCAAACCTCGTATGCGCTCCCACCAACAGTTTAGCCACTGTGTCTATTAAGTGTCCAACCAAAGATTAATTCATAGATCAAGTGGCAGAACCAAACACATGGCATGGTCCTAATGCATAGACAGACTGTAATCTAGGCAAAAGATACATCATTGAGAAGACTTAAGTATGTGCTTCCAAGAATGGGTATTTTGGCCATATAACTTACGATATTCTTGAAAGTTTTCACAAGCTTTTTGTAACTCAGTGACTGAAATGGCTAGAATGCATGACTAACTATCCTTAAAAACATGAGGCCACAGTTTGCTGTCATGAAGATAGGATAAAGAAATAGATTAACAACAGTACAGTTACATAACAAATTAATGGGTTGTATGTACAACTGCCCAAAATAATTTTGCAGCATCAGAGAGGAGGATGAGAAATGCCTTTGAGAAGGTAACTGAGGTGGACATAAATCCTCCTGATAATCAAGGAAAGGCAGCACTCAATAAATATCTAAGGGGAACAATCTCAGGCTGCAAGGGACCACATAAAGAGCCACCTGGTTGTTGCATCATATTACACTTATGCTGAGGCATGTAACACGTACCTTACTCCTGACCTTAACCTCTACAAGCTATGATATCTACTCAAACTGTGTGTGACAAGGAAATCCTGTTGAAAAAGTGACCGAAATTTACTATAAAAAAAAACTTAACATTGGATTTACAACAAAAAATCACGAAAGCAAAGTAATACATATAAAAGAATTTGAGTCATTCCTAAACAGTGGTCCTGTCAGAAAAACTATGGCAAACTTGGAGAAGCTTAAGAACCTCACAAAGGAAGGTCATAGGAACATGTCTGTTAGCTCATGGCATAATGCAGAGCACCTTGGCATCAAGTTTTGATTTGTAACAGACCCTCCCTATCCATAACTTTCAACTAATGCCTAATACATGTGAAAACTTTGGACATGCAGTCTGTGTATCTGTGATCTCAAGAATAAAATGGGAATTATGTAAAAGTGGATGAAGTAACAGCCAAATGTGGACCCACTGAAATAAATGCATCACCGAGATGAGGATTACGTATTGAAGTGTTATTTAGTAACAATAGTGTGGGACCAAAATACTTTTTAAAAATTAATATGATGCTCCTTAGGCCAATTCATAGAACAGAAACACTGACCCTTACTTCTTAGTTCTGGGTCCTTCTCACAATAATGATTGTGCTCTCAGTGACTGTGAGGAACGTCTAGAGCCGCAGTGAAGAAATTAATCAATAATGAAAAGGGGGGACTTCTATTCTGGGGTGCTGCAATAGCACATCACAAAATGCATGAGAGCAAGCTCAAGCTTCAAAGACACCCAGACTGTTTCAGTACAATTACAAAGAATGTCTTGGAATGAAGACAAAGTGAAACAACTGAGTCTCTTGAGGGAGTTTCATGTCTAGCAGTAAGTCTTTCTCATACAGTGTCTTCAACTTGCAAGATGTGGAAATCCATCAGAAATACTCAATCCTCAAAGGCTGAACAACGTGCTTTATTTTATAGGGAAATACTACAAGAAGCTCTTCACTGACCAAGAAAGCCTTAATAATAGTGCAGCTATTGTAAGGCTTATACAAAAGTGTCTTTTTCAAAAGAGACTTTTGTCTTAGTTTTTTTCACCTTTCTTATCTTGCATCACCTTCTTAAGTGCATGAGTGAATTGTGTAAAGCCAAGCACTGGTGTACTTCGATCCATTCAATGTTCAAAAGGGAGTTGGTGTTGGAATGGCTGGAGAGTAAGATTCAGCTCGAAAAAATGAATGAATCACAAGGATCTATGGGTGAAATTACAATAAATCTTCACGGTTACACTTAGAATTGATAGTAAAAGAGATTGGACAACAAGATGGGACATTTTTAACAACCCCTTTGAAATATTTTGATGTGGAAATATTCACTGTAATAAAACATGAACATGCCTTTTACATAACAGCTTATTAGCTTTAAAATAAATTCTTTTTGATATGTTTTTTCTGATAGTACTACCAGTATGTTGATTTTGGTCTCATTTTGGGTAAAGTAATTGTACTTTATTGTAGAATCATTAATATTACAGGCAGTCCTCGGGTTAAGACGTTCCAAGGTTAAGGCGCTTTTCAATTATATTCATCAGAAATTATTTCCAGGGTTACGACGCCTACAACACTGATCTGGCAGATGTAATATGACACCAAAAATCCAAAATAATCAATATTTGAAGGTCTTTTGGATGAAAAATGCAACAAGAATGCAGTTTACATAGTTGTAATGCACCCAATGCATTAAAAGTAAGGTTTTCTTAGTATTTTTGATGATGTTCCAGGGACTGCCTGTATATTAATAATGCTCCAAAGTTGGCCAAGAAAAGGAAATGTTACTTTTCATAAAGATTTATAAATTATAACTTCTTTCTGCACCATGAAAATACATACATGATAACCTTCCTTTGCTACAATATCTCTATATAACATGTATTGCAATTTATATCGGTTAATACATACAAAAATCACAAGGGAAAACCAGTAAATATTTCTGCAACTTTGCATTTTGAGATTAATTTAATAATATTTTTTTCAACAGCCACTAACTGCATGAGACAGTTGTCTCTATCTTCTAACACTAATGTAAATGTCATCCAAACACTAATATAATGTCAAGATAGCGATGGTTACTTTTTCTTTTTAACAGATGACATCATTTGACATTACCTGAATCTCAAGGGAGGAAATCTGCTTGATGTCATTTGACATCACTGGATAAAATTTGTATAATGTCATTTGAAATCATTGAAATCTTATATGGTTAAGTATTAAAACACTACTCTAATTCTCTCTAATATAATCCCATTGCTTGTCCTTTTTTTATTCTCATTTTTCATCATTGTTGTAGTCATTGTTGTAGTTTTTTGTATAATTTTAGGACTTTCTGTAGGTGGATGGAAGTCAAAATTGGCATGATGGGATCGAGCATAAAAATAAAGATTTTGTACAAGATAATGACTACATACTGCTACCATATTCCAAGTATCACTGCATTTTTTTTTACATTCAGCATTTTTTAGGGAGTTTTTTTTTTCTAATCATAGTAATCAATTGTCTAAGGAATCTTAGAGTATCATTTGGTGTAAAAGACAAAAAAAAAAATGGCAATGTAAATGGTAGTGAAGCAGGTATGGTTGATGAATACTTTCAAAGTGTGTACACTGATGAATGCACTCGTGTCTCAATACTAAATGAAGGAATGAACCGTTATGAAAAACAAATATAGAAACCGTAAAAAAAAAAAAAAAAAGTGAAGCCGAACATGACATTTTTATGATAAAATAATGTTTTACATATACTTACCTGGTAGTTACATATAGCTATAGTCTCTGACGTCACAGCAGAAAAAATCTATATGTAACTACCAGGTAAGTTGTATACGTAAAAATGACATTTTTATGACAAAATAATGTTTTACATATACTTACCTGGTAGTTACATATAGATTTTTTCTGCCGTGACGTCAGAGACTATAGCTATATGTAACTACCAGGTAAGTTGTATACGTAAAATGTGTTTTTTAGTCCAGGTGTACTCCACCCGAAGGTGATCAAGGAAGCAAAAGAAATTGCTCCTCACTTCTCTGATATGTACAAGGCATCTTTGTGGCAACGAAACCACTGACAGCTCATTAATCCAAAAATATTGCACCAATATTCAAAAAGAATTCATAGGATGAACCAGGGAACAACATGTCTACAAGTCCAACTTCAATTCAGGCTTCAGTTTCTGGGATGATGCTAGAAGCAATCATGGGAGGCAATGTATAATAATGGTTTAATGATAGATTTAGTCAAATACGTAGTCTGAAATGCATACAGCTAATGTGGATTCCCTGGTCAAACTTAACCAGCCATATGTCTGTCTCCTTTGACATATTTAGAATATAAAAGTGGAATACTAGATACAGAATATCAGAATTTCCATAAGGCATTTGACAAGTTGTCACAGAATAGATTAATGGCAAAAGTATGCCGATGACATATCACATGTGAAACAAGTTGAATAGAAGAAGACTGGCTCGTCAACAAAAATAATTTGTCATCACTGGGACATCCATCTGGCATACAACCAAAAGTAGTTTCCTTCCTAAAGCCTCTGTGCTCTTCATTATCTACATGAATGACACAGACTTAGGACAGCAATTTGCTGATGACAAAAATGGCTATTAGTGCTGAAGAATTTCAAATAGGTGAATGGTCATTAAAATGGCCGATGTCTTTCAGTGTAAGAAAAATGCAAAGTAATGCACATATTGTAGTTCATAAAAACAAGAGTGACTAGTATGAACTACTTGGCAAGAACAGATTTCATCAAGAGACAGATCTATGAATGAGTCACTAGTCATGTACATCTCTCTTTGTAATGCATAAAATTTGAAAAGAAAGCCCAGAACAGAGATACATTTATCATGAATTTACCACTAGGAAATGGAGACCACACAAACTTTAAAAAATAAACTAGAATACACTGTCCAATTCTGGCCAGCCTCTAAAAGGAGGGTCATTGAAAGATTAGTGGCTATACAGGCAATACAGGCAAGAGCAACAATCAATCCAACATTAGCTATCAAAGGAGACTAGAACACCTCAACTTGTACTTGAGAAAAGTGACAATTATGAGGCCATTTGACAGACAAATTCAAGATCTTTCTTCTATGTAGCAGCCAAACTAGATCCCATGGATGGAAACCGAAACTAAAATGGTTTAATATCAACCACAGAGAACTTCTGCATATACAAGCTAACCTTACTTTGGAATGGGCTGCCACCTTAGGTTGTGAATAACACTAATGTCAGTCAGTTTAAGAATATTACTTATTACTATTTCAGTAGATGAAACCTCTTCACATGGAACAAGCACACAGGGGCCTCCGACTTGAAATTCAAGCTTCCAAAGTATGCTGGTGATTTTTCATCACCCTGGGGAAGATGTGAACCTGCTACATCTGAGTGGCATGTCATGACACTAACCAGTATACCACCAAGGTCTTAAATATCACATCAATTTCATAGAGTTAAGGATGTCTTCTAGGGGTTAAAAATAGCCATTAAAATGACTGTACCCTATACATTTTTTCTTTTAGGAGTCTTCTCAAATGGATAAGTTTTGAGGCACTCATATCCATGTAACTCTCGGCCAGCTGTGTTTTGTCTAAAGCTGAAATCTTCAGCTGCACATCAAGTCATTGTCATATACACCACCTTCATTACTTGATCTTAAATCAGAGATAAACCTTCGCTAAAAATTTACGATCTGACAATAACAGACTTTTGCAGGTGGATGGAAATCCCTTATTCTACTGTTCCATTAATAAATTCATGGATTAAAAACAGGACATTTTAAATGTGAAGGTAATGCAGTGGTTATAAATTATTTAAAATTTTTCTTACTTTTACTTTTTCGTTATTTCTAATTTGGGCTTTTCAGTGGTACCTTATAAGTTGCAAGAAACCTCCCATTCAAAGTATATTTAATTTAGTATTTTGGTATGTATAACAAAAATCTATTCAAGATCCACCCAAAGACCACTCCATCAATTTTGGAAATGGTTCCATTCCTGTCTTTGCTATTTTGCTGGAATTTAAAACAGATAGAAGAATTGTGGCTACTTGAACCAAATTACACCATTTGGTTCTGTTTGGATCTAAGCACAATATCAACTATCACTTCAAGCAAATGATATTAAAGGGTAGAGGCACAATCTCTAACAGATGTCTCAATACATAATCACTTTCCTGCATCTGAAACAGATGAAGTAAGAGGAGAAGTGATCTATTGCTATCTTGAAGTTTGGATGCTAGCTACGGTATCCTGGAATTGGAAGGCACAGAATACCAATCTTGGTAAAGAACAATGTGTGCAATGCACGTCCACAGAACTGGTATTGCTTTGTTCAATTATGGCAAGAGGCAGTTCTGAGCTGCTGGGAAACTGTCCTCATGCTTTTTTCAATGTAGTGCTATTCTTTGTTTACTGAAGTGGCATTTATTGGAAAGCATTCCAAAGGCACAAAAAAAAAGAAGCCTTCATAATATACCATATATACTGCCCATCATAAAGATTGAATTACCCAGTATTAAGAGAATGGTCTGGTGGTAGTAATAGAATTTATGATACAAAGAAATAAAAGAATTTCTCATTTCAGTTTCAATGGAAGCTTATTTTTGGACAACTTATCACTGGGAAGGCATAAATGCTCCATCAAGAAATGAAGATTGTAGGGTGACAAATCTACCAGTATGTATTTCAAAGGGTGATTAAGATATTTTAAAAGCTGTCATAGAATAAAAGAATGTCAGTAGCAAATACCAATGTGCTCTTGTTGTAGCTATGAATTTTCAGAAAATCAGGCTACTCATATGATAGCATGGACTGCAGTCTTATTCAATTCAAAATGCAGATGAGACAGGCCTTATACGTACTTTGAGTCCTTGAATATTAAAGATGACTGACCAGTCATTGGATACTGAATATCCATAGCCCTTTCCAGCAGTATCCTCATTCTTTGAACATTTTCATACACACACAAATCATTCAAGTACAGTAAAAGTGACATAATGAATTGGTGTGTTATTTTTGGATTGTTACAAGAGGTGGACAAGTTGAGAATATAAATTTTTGGATATTGCACCTAATTAGAAAACACTTTTCATGTTAAGTGGCTGTGATAATCATCAACATGAGATGTTGATGGTTGATACACAAAACATGGTTGCAATTTTCTTTTTGGAGGTCAAGTTGTGGGATTTTAAGTTTGGCCACTGATTTCAATAAGAATATCCTTGAGCAATACATGTACTGACGAGTTATATTACAGCCTTTGTCATTTAGTACTTGCCAGCAAATAAAACCTATTTAATTCATCCTTCTCTTTGTTCCCGAGTCCCACCATAAATTCAATATCAAGGATGGTATTTGCATGGCTGCTTTCACATGGAACAGCATAAAGAAGTTGACAATCAGGAGGTGATGTTCAATAAATGTGGCCTGTTACTTTGTGTCAGGCATTACAGGACTTCACACACTCTGAAGACAAGATAACAGTCATTTTAAGTCACCCATGCAAATTGGTTTAAATGCTTCAGACAGACACATGCCTTAGCAAGCTCATAAAGCAAGGGTTGCTGAATGGGTGTACAAAGAACTAAGAAGCACCGGTGGTCTTGAAGAGAGAACTTATAAGCAGGTTATTGTAAGTGCCACCTACCTTGAATCACTAAACACCAAGAAGGACAACAAAGATAAAAAGGAAGAAGAGGGAGAACTTCAGAAGCCAAATGTGGGACACTGCCTCAGAAGTGCCAGTCACAGTCCTTCATTTCACTGACAAACTACTTTACTTCAATACCTCAAGTCATGTGGTATGATGCAGAATGTAAACCCAGTAATATTTGGCATGAATAGATACAAAAAAAAAAAAATGTTATACAGTAGTGCTTATCATTTTATTTTGTTTATAACTAACTTGAAATTCATTTTTTTTTTTGGGGGGGGGGGCGCTGTCAGGACACTTATGAATTTTGGCCTGAGAATGAAAAGTAAACCTTACAAGAAAGAAAAATATTTAACTTGACCTTGGGTCAAAGTGAAACAAACTACTATAATGCCGGTTATCAGTTAAATGAGCACCTATTATATGGCATGGTTAAACTGTATTCTTTTACATTTCCTTGAAACTAGCTTGAAAGACTATGGATGACAGCAGGGGTCTTCCAGGGGTAGCGGTAAAGGTTTTGAAGAGACAAGTCTAGAAACAGCTGAGCATAGCATAATGCAGGGAATACTTCATATATGAAAGTGTAGGGGAGTATTTTTATAGAAAAAAAGGATTTGTTTTACTCTTCGTTTTCTTTTATGACTTGACTGATCATGAGTTTTAGTACAGTAAGTTTATATTCATGAACCTATGAATTTTGGCCTAAGAATGATTTTTGCAATAATAAAGGTGTCTTAGAAGTTAAGAATACCTAAAGTTTCAGATAAAAAAAACTATAATAATCCTAATCTTTTTCCAAGTACAACTTAAGACTTGTTCCCTGGCAACCCAGTTAATAGTGATGCTCTGTAATAACATTGCTGCAGTATGAACTTTGGTTAACATATTCTTGACAGTCTAAACAAGGCTATGCCAAACTTTCTTATAATACACAGCATATCTTAGTCTCAACTTTGTCAATATTTTATCAAGAGTAACATATATCTGTCTGCATTTTTATGTGGCTGAGTCACCTATTCACAAGAGAAAAATCTTGAAAGGTTTATACCTTGCAGGAACACACTTTGTTTCAGATTTCTTGCAGTTTTTCATAATCAATATCATTGCTACTGACAATTTCTGGAAATACACAAACATCTTGGAATAGCGACAAAAAACTGAACATTTTTAGTACATTTGTCATTAGAATGTGACAGCAAAGCTATGGTGTCAAAATAATTATGAGCCGAGTTTTTCCAATACATAATTGGTAGGGAACTACAAATTTTACTATGTGTACTAAGGTATGCATATGATGCACTTATTTCCAGAGCCAATTAGCAGCACAGAAATTTACATGGCCAATATTCTTCCTTTAAGTATAATTCTTAAAGCACAGATACTAACTAAAAGTGCAGTGCTTTGAAAAATTAATATGCAACTCTATTTAAAAATCAGGGAAATGCCAACAGCTGTAGCTGTTGGTTTGGCCTCTGTGGAAAGTATGTAAACATAAGCTTAAAAATAGTTCTTATAATGGTGGCCCAATATATGCTCTAGTGCACCAGCCTTCAAACTAATACAAGGAATAAACGTACAATTACATCAGCGGAATTCCTTCCCGAGCCCAGTATGAACTTGGGTTTGGTTTGTTTGTTTGTATGGTGTTTTTACACTGCAGGTAACCAGTGGTTATTCAGCAATGGGACCAATGGCTTTATGGGACTCCCGAACCATGTCGAGAGTGAACTTTTATCACCAGAAATACACATCTCTCACCCCTCAGTGGAATGCCCGAGAATCGAACTCACGGCCACCGAGGCGGATACACTTGGGTTTGGGAAATAGCATACACATAGTTCTCTGACATATTCTTAAATAACTCAACCTGAAACAAATAAGTATAACAGGAAACATTTTTGCTATCAACATAAAAAAAAAATTCTAATTACCAAGTTGACTAACAATAACATAGGAGGTTGTGTTCTCAAAACACCAATGCATCTTCTCTATTCTTCCTAGGAAATGACGATATACAAACCTACTTTCCATTAGTTAATCGTTGGTATTCTGAATCCAAATTTTACTACATACTAATCTGGTGAAAAGTTTCAAAAAGCATACAATAGTACTTAGAGAGAGAGAGAATTTTATAAAGCATACAATAGTATACTTGGAAAATTATAATGGGAGAGAGAGAGAGAGAGAGGTTCACCAAGTTATCTACTACAGAAATTATACAGCCTTTGATATACAGACACAAAGAGAGAGTGAAAGGACATCAGTAAACTACCTGAAATGAGCCAAAACAAGATCCCCCTGGAAGAGTGACGTAACAGACGTATGGAGGCGATGAAGAAGGTACCGATTCATATATGACCAGGGCACCATTTTTTAGTTCTGCTCCTCGTTGCGCTTTCATCTGCCAGAATTCTTGAAGGGCTTCCACCACATTCACTGGAAAGGAAATTGAAAACAGATATGAAATTATACTGCCATATTTTTCAGCTAATTCAAGTACGAATAAAAATTAAGAACCTTTTCATAAAAAAATAAATGATACTGCCATTACACTACAGACTACAAAAGTGACAAAATGTAATTTAACTATAGTTTATGAGAATACAATACTGAACATGAGAAGCAAGGAATAGCATCTCAAAAAGTTGCAAGTTCTATAAAATACAAACCTTGGCATCACATGCCAATGCAATGGTAGTTTCAGAGCCACGTTATCTACACGATGAGGCAGCTCAAATACTCCTTTGCAATTCAATCCACCTGCAACCTCTTGGTTACAGAGAGGTGGAGGTATCTTTGAAATGTTACGTGTTAGAATTATAACAAAAAAAAAAAATAAATAAATAAAAAGGGCCTCAAACCCACCTGGCACTGTCTTGTCACAATACAATCGACCCCTGGTATTCGCAGGGTTAGGGACCACAACCACCCATGAATAGCTGAAATCCGCAAATACTTGAGACCCCCCCCCCCATAAAATGCTTATCATAACTGTCTATTTTAATAGTTGAAATACCAATGATACCTTAAAATATCATCCTAAAATACTTTGATTCATTTTAAAGTCCTCTTACAGCATTACCCTTAAGAATATATATGGCTTACAGCTATCCATGAACACTCCTAGAACTGTTACCCTTACAAAGGCAAAAATGAATCAAGTTACCCCCTTATTCTTGTAATATATACAGTAGACAGGGGTAACACTGGTACATTCTCAAGTACAAGGAATGGTAAGTATTGTACCTGAATATTTAAATGTGTTTGGCGAACATTTAAGAATTCTGCTGTGTTGAAATTAATATTAATATCTGAAAATTAGTAAATCATTTTTTAACATAAAAATGCATTTAGTCACAAAAATAAAATGGAAATAATTTCCAAATACTTTAGATATGCTCTACGAAATAATCTGTGAAATTGAAAATTTTCCGCGAATAATTTTGGAGTCATGTTACCCAGAAAAATCCATAAGTACAGAACCACGAATAGGTGGCGGTCGACTGTACCCTATAATATTAGTTTGAACTGTAAGCCATGAATGATTAAAGGGAAAAGGTCAGTTTGTTTCAACTCCATTGCACCAATAATGGTTGAGTACTTTCAGCAAACAGAGTAAATGGCACTGATAAAAAAATACTTATCATGTAGGTTCTAATGTTAGTGAACTTTGGTCCAAATACATGCTTACAAAAGTGGGGTACAATGCATCCTCAACTTACAGCACCACCAACTTAGGGCGATTCGGCAAAAAACCCACTTATGGCAGAAATTGACTTACAGCACGGCGCTGGAACGGATCCCCGCCATAAGTAGAGGACGCACTGTACCATGCTCTGACTCTATTGGTCTTAGCAACTTTGACACCGGTGCTCTAGCTATATCTTTGTAAAATATGAATACTACTGCTTTGATACCACAATATAAAATTCATAAAAGTGTATTCATAAAAGTGTAAGATGTAAAATCGATTACTATTATGGAAAGCTGTCAATAGACAACATCAAATGACAGTGTTGACAGGTAAAATGTTAGACGGTCAAAATGTTGATACACTTAGAGAAAACAAGAAAAAAATGCCAACAAAGTATATAAAAGTTTAATATATCTTAGTTTTACCAGACAACTGAGCTGATTAACAACTCTCCTAGGGCTGGCCCGAAGGATTAGATATTTTTCATGGCTAGGAACCAATTGGTCACCTAGCAACGGGACCTACAGCTTATTGTGGGATCTGAACCGCACTATATCGAGAAATGAATTTCTATCACCAGAAATAAATTCCTCTGATTCCGCGTTGGCTGAGCCGGGATTCGAACTTCGGACCACAGGATTGGCAGCCAAGCGCGAAAACCACTCGTCCAGCGAGGAACTAACGAAGTAAATAAAATGCAGTTTTCTAATAGGAACACAGTCAAAGGTACATTCACAAAACTACGTGATTTCTTTTCATTTCTAGAAGTTGAAGATTTTTTGAAATTGTGTAAATGCTAACTTCTTCACTGCTCAATGACAAAAATCCCTCGCATTTCATGGTAACACACAAATCCTCATCAAGATACTCGGAATTACGAATTCTCCTTATTGTACAAGTAAGGGATTCTTTCTTTTTTATAGTGCCAGCTGCTTCTAAAGAAATATTCTGTAGCATTTACTTGTAGTTCAAGTTACTTTTTCCGAGTTCTTCGTATTTTCTTTGAATTTTCTCGTACCTGAAGCACACCCTTTCAACCATACTGGGAGGATGACAATGTTTTTTAGTCAGACATCATGAATTTCCATCACAAATAATTCTGCCACTGCAATAGCCTTGTTTTTCACATCTCCAGTAAGTTCTTCCTCCTATTTTCTTGTCCACCACATAGCTATATCATCACATGTTTGAGTTAATAATTTTCATTTTTAAAGGGGTTACTGTGCGTACATTCAAACTGTACAGATTAGTCCACTGGAGAAAACAGTAACATATTATGCATTTGAAAGTAATGAGTCACTTGATACCAAACGACTAGTTAAATAGTTTTGGCAGGATAATTACCATCACAAGTAAATTTGTTTCCACTTTGCATAATTAAATATATTATTTGGGCAATTAATTTTCTAAGATGATTTTTTTTACGCTTTGACCTTCGGCATTTTATCCATTTAACGTCATCTGTCAACATACTGTCTTTTGACGCTTTATCTGTCAACACTGCCAGCACACCATAAAACCATTTTCCATAACATGGATAGATCCTGAATGAAAGCATTACTAAAATGAAGCAAAAAAAAAAAAAAAAAAAATTAGGTAAATAGAATCCAGAAAACATAGTGTGTAGTATGGAAGACAGAAAAAGTGATGCAAGAATAATAGCAGAAACTACTCCAGCATGCATAGAAAGAAAAACCTAGGTCCTATGTTATTTTCCTTTCCTTGGTGCTCTACACACTGATGAACTTGTTCATGGTTTAATAACATTGAAGAAGAATCAGAAACACATGGTTGGCATTCATTGTCTTTTACAGACATAGTAATTGCCATCCATGAACAACTAGTTTAAGAATATATGAACGAAATGAAAGACAACCACCTTATTTGTCAAATCTGCTGCTATCGACAGGTGAATGAAAACTCACCACCTTGTTAGCAATACCAAAAATTCCAACTGAAAATTAGGCGCCTCGCATGACCATCAAAACTAATGTTTGCCCTGATGGCATAAAGATTATTTTGTTCTGAGGTCCACAATACTAAAAAATGTTGCAAATTCGTGTATAATTTTTTTATTATTGTGAACCTCTTAGAACATTATTTATACGTTTGCGATAAAGAGCTTTTCCCCAACTAAAGATTATTACTAAAGGTGAAACCATGAGAAGTTGAAAACTGAGATATTAGACAAAAATAGAAGTATAAAATCGGATTCTTAAGAGACTGCAACATATACATATTCAAGTGACAAACAAATAAGGACCTACCTGCTGGGCCAAATGAGGGCCTCCAAAAATAAAAATGGAAACTATTAAATAACCTATAAGAGTTGGAAAGTGATCATACTCTGCTGAATATACTCCAATCTCTAGTAATTTTTCCATATTCTGTGAATTAAGGATGCCAAAGAATATTACTGAATAACAGCACACAAGCAAAAATAACATCATAAACAGCAACAGTGGCAATACAAGACTATGAGAATATGGTCAAGGAGCTTCTCAAGGTACGCAAGTGAGGGAGGACAACTCCACAAACAATGGACTGCCTTGTACAAAATGCTCATGAGTGGACAGAAATGTCAGCAAATTATTTAATTTTATTTCTATCATCTAAAAGGAAAAAATACAGATGATAGCATTTTTTCTTTTTAATGCTATCGCCGACAACCTCACTGGACTATCATATTTTTTCTTTAAGTCGCATACATATGGTAGTCCTATATTAAATTTTACATCCCAATGATATATTTGCCTAATTGATCACTATGTAGAACATCACTATGAGAGAATGACGAATAAAATGGTCATGTTAAAAAAATGGGGCAGCATCCATTAATGAGTAGTACGCACAATGCCTAAAATACTGTCCTTCACAATACAGCACTAATGGTCACATGTTACTTACATACCTCTAGGCATGCTATTAAAAAATGCTTCTAAATCTGACGTTTGAATGGGTTCCCTTATGTGGGAAAACTCAATAGCCAAATGGGTAGATGATTTACCATACTTAGTATCTGTAATAAGGACAAGTCCCTAATGTATATTTTAGGCCGCTCCTCTTTTTTACTTTATCTCGAGACTGAACTGTTTCCCGAAATGGAACGTTGTTTTAGTTTGTCAAGTAGCAAAGGAAACCCTTGTAAAGTTGCAAGAGTATATTAAGAAGCTGAATTTAATTCAGTTTTATATTAAAGTTGTCTATCAAAGGACTGGAGGTACTTTGGTCATTCATCGTTTGAGAAAGCAAAAATAGGGAGTTGGCTTGAATAGACAGAAATATACATGTAGTTAGATTAAGGAAATGAAATATACTACAAGGATCAAAAGGCTGAACTGGCAAAAAAACCAACAGTTGCCCAAAGAGGTAGTAAGTTACACAGGATGGCCTGCTAGACTGAAAAAACAAAGAGGTAATAAGTTAAGACAGAAAGGCCGGCAAGACTGAAGAAATAATGTCTAAATTGATGAAAAGGTAAAGGCTTCAAGTGGGTAGAGCTGGGGGCATAAGGGATGCTGCAAACATAGTGCTAAAGCCTAGAAATGTTAAAGCGTGCGTGAAGCCAACCTTTATTTGTGGGGGAAATTATACTTCGAGTTTGAAGAGTTCTGATTACCAAGTGTTAGAAAAGCCACAAATCCTTGCATGTGTACTACTAGGAAATGGTAGGCTGCTTGCTCTCTCTCTCTCTCTCTCTCTCTCTCTCTCTCTCTCTACTGTGTGCGCCATGCTGTCAACTTTGTGTGAAACTCTTTGGTAAAGGATATCGTTGTGCCCTGTTATTATTTAAGTTATTTTTTTTTTCACCGTAATTTTAATAATTTTGCTATTCGATTTTCCTAAATTCCACTGCAAAACTCGAGTTCAGTTATCTACTTGCTCTGCAACTGTCAGCTTTGATTGTTTTTTTTTGTGTGTTTTTCGTAACTTTGAATGTTAAATATTTCCAGAGAATTTGTTGCCATCACTGATGTGTAACTTCGTCTCTTGCAGTGCTCGTGGTTAAACGATTCATTTTTTTTTTTATGGAACCCTCCAATGATTATCACTTATATATATCATCTGTGACAAGATTTATTCCGTCGTGTTCACCCTCGGACGTTCATGTTCACTTCCAGGAAATTAACACTATGCTGGCTGTGCACAGTTTGCCCTTCGTCTTTTCTTCTAGTCACTACGTAGCATGGATGTTACTGTCTGATAGAGTCTACTTCAATCATCAACCGTCGTGCTATTTAAGTCTCTCTCTCTCTCTCTCGTAACTTCAGAATAGTTCTCTTGAATTCAGAGCATCTTTCTCTGGATTCCTCCAACGATTCGTTTTCATAATCGTAGAGCTTTTGGTTGCAAATTCCTGTTCCGACATTAAGGTTCAAATCACGAGGGAAAAATCAAACCCTTGTAAGAAAAAATAAAAATAAAAAAAAAACTCCGAGTATGATGATCAATAGGTCTATAAAACACTTATCGTCCTAAAACAGATCTTTTGATCGGCAATGTTCCTTTAATAACTGTACGAACAACTGTACTACATTTAAATGGTTCAGACTGAAATGAAACGGGAACTCGACAGACTTTTAAAGTAGTAAACGCAGGTGACTGTCTCAACCAGCTTAGTACCATAAATTTAATCTTTCATGTACGCACTTATATATACTATTAAATGTGTGTGTAGAATACAATATAAGAATAGAATACTGAATTTCGGCCAAGTGCTGGGCCCTATGAGGTCATCGAGCGCTGGCAGATGTGCACAGAAACGTTAAAGGCAATTTAGGATAAATTGAAGGCAACGAGAGGTAATCAGGATAAAGCACTCACAAATGGAAGAAGAAACACTATAAAATGATATTAAAATTCAAATGAAACAATGGACTAGCCTGAGACTGCATGAATAAGTATATAGAATAAAAATGTTAAAGTATTTAATTGAGAGTCAGTTGGCAGGAGAAAGCTGTCAGTCAGGATAATCTGGGGATCCAAGAAGTTGGAAAGCTCTGGCCTACTTGAATAAGCGTTCGGATATGCATGGAGATTCGTGGAAGTGAAAGCGCAGGTTAAGCTTGAGTGGCAGAGGGAGTTTAACTGCATTCCTGTCATCGTCTAGTTTTGGAAGGCATGACGACAATGTCATAGCTTAGTTTAGAGTGACTTCGTAGGTCAGAAGACCAGAACAAAACTGATAATAACAGCTGGATCAACCAGATCACAGCCGTTTGTCTACTTCAGAAATTATGTATGAAAATTCATAAAGTAACTAAGTCTATAAAGTAACTAAGTCTATTATGTATGAAAATTCATAAAGGAAACTAAGTCTATGGGCATCACCAGCCTCGTTTCGCGGGCAGAACCAGCTCCGTTTCAGGGAATCCCTTCACACCCCCAACCCCCTTCATAGGGAGGTGGGGAGGTAGGATGAAACCCCATTATAAACCATCTTAGGGGTCCCTATCATAACCCTGCCAAGTTTCATGCCCATCGGACCAGCTGTTTGGCCGTGATTGAATGACAGACGGACGGACAGACATTACACCCAACATGGTAAGATTTTTGCCGAGTCACTTACTTTTCCAATTCTTCTCCCATTTAATTCTTTTAACGGGATATCCCCTTAATCTCATGCAGTATGAACACATTCTGGGGAGGGATTAAGTATGTGAATGGGTAAAAAAGATACTTAAACAACTCAAAGTAACCGAAATAAAAGGAGGAATATCTTATGGAACTTTATTGTTGTCGTCTCAGAAGTGTTCACAGTGATGCCTGAATCTGCCTTGTTCTTTGCACATTTATTTACAGATTTATCCAAAAGAAGGACTTTATGCGAAGTGTCGTTGAGGACTGACTCCCCTACTAATGGGGCAGAGCTAGTCTCTCTCTCTCTCTCTCTCTCTCTCTCCTGTTGAGGATTGAGAACTTGATCCTTGCAGTTATTTGCACCTGTTGACAGGTTGGTCAAGAGTTATATAGCATTTTTCAACCTTTGCTGGTGTTGGTTGATTTTGTGGATATGGTGGTCTCACCCGACTCTCGGGTAATTTTATTTTTCTGATTTTTATTTCTATATTTATATTTTTATCCTTGAGTGTCCCTGGTGAAATCTGGAGGCGCACGCCTATTTCAAATCTAAGTATATCTTAGTTTTACCAGACCACTGAGCTGATTAACAGCTCTCCTAGGGCTGGCCCGAAGGATTATTTATTTTTACATGGCTAGGAACCAATTGGTTACCTAGCAACGGGACCTACAGCTTATTGTGGGATCCGAACCACACTATATCGAGAAATGAATTTTTATCACCAGAAATAAATTCCTCATATTCCGCGTTGGCCGAGCCGGGATTCGAACTTCGTACCACCAGATTGGCAGCCGAGCGCGAAAACCACTCGTCCAGGGAGGAACTTTTCACATCCAAGAAGGCTAAAGTTGAGGTAGACGTTCCTTGTTTACATGAAGTGATGGGACATGAGCACTGCGTAATTCGTGATCTAACAACTGTAAAGGTTGAAAAATTACTTTGAAATCAGCAAAATGTGAGAAAATTGACGTGAAATACCAACCAGTTCATGGGGAGAAAAATTGATGTTCTATCCCGGACAGTGGTGACAACCACAGCTTCTGTCTTTTGACCAACGAGAGGGAAGTGGTCCATGTTTTGCCCTGTCAACCTTTAATCTTCGATAGTAAGCTAGCCCGAGTGGCCCTAAACTCAGCACTGTACTGTACTAGATTCACATCAACGGTGCACCTGATGTCTAGGCCAGTCCCTTACGAAGCTCCTGATTGGCTGTTGATAAGCCAAACACAGGGCTGGAAACTGTCACTCTCTCTCTCGAGAAATCACAAGGCTGGAAACTCTCAGTCTCTCGAGAGAGTTCACATAGGCAGGATGTACGTTTCACCTCTCCCGAGGGATGCTTTTGAAAGACGTATCCCTCTAGAAGAGGTGGAGCATACATCCTACCTATGTGAACTTTCGAGAGAGACTGAGTGTCCAGCCCTGTGAGTGGCTTATCAACAGCCAATCAGGAGCATCGTAAGGGACTGGCCTAGACATCAGATGCACCGTTGATGTGAATCTACTATAGTCCATGGAGTCTGGCATTTAGGTTGTTGTTGTCTTGAACATCCCTGATACTCTCCATGGATCTTCCTTAGTTGGAAATACCCTCAACTCTGATCTGAATGACAGACTCATGCAGATAAAAGTGGCTCACAGGCCAAATGAAACAGTTAGTTGACCGGGTATATTTGGTACACCTGAATAAGGGAAAAGTTCCACAGAAACGTTTAAGAAAGAACTGCCCTGCGGTATAAGAGGAAAGACGACAGGTGACTGTGAAAATCATAATACTGCATTGTATACCCGAGACGATGTGTGGTAGGGTGTTGAACGAACAGAAGTACTGCTTAAGTTACATTTAAAACGCTTCTGATCACTCAAAAACTCCTACCTAAAAGCTTTCCAATTGATCAGATGGCAGAACCATTATGATTCTTGCAGAGGTTAATCATTTAAGTGAATTTTATTTTAGGATGAATTTGTGAAACGCTTAATATTCATGAGTGGAGCACACAGAAATATTAAGCTTACCTTTGACATTTGAAAGGTTCTGGCTCATGTTCAGGTTTTGTACAAATATATGAAATTCAGAGGTCCTTTTTCTTATTCATAAAAGATAAGGTATCTGCGGCAGTCACAAAAAAGCTCTAGAGCAATTTCCCTTCGTGCATTTCTATGCAAAGTGACCTAATTTTGTACAGTTTGACCAACATCCCTTACGCCGCTACACAAGTGTGACGGACATAAATAAGACCATACAGACAATCTCCCTTCATGCACATGGATTTATGCAAGGGAAAACATACGTAGGCCTAGATAATGCCTAGATGATATGTAAAGCACACACAGTCGTAACTAACCACAAAGGATGCTGTAAAAGGTACGTAGGCCTAGATAATAAGAATGGTGATTGACAAAATTTTCTGCGAGCAGACAGAAAGAAGTTTTTGTGATTTAAATAATCAAGAGTTAGAATTTGCGGGCAAGAAAGTGGATGGTTTTCTTAAGTACCGGGTTTATAAGGCAAGGATAAGGAAGGATGTCCTGTGTCTCTTTGGTTGTTTAAAATGTTTTTGAACTGGGTGTGTATGAATTATACATTCATACACACACACACATATTATATATATATATATATATATATATATATATATATATATATATATATATACATATAAACAATATATATGACTTCAAGTATATAAAGGTCACATGACCTAAGCTTGGTATAATCTGAAGGTCAGTCGGTTGTCACCATTCTATGGTGATTTCATTCATTGCAATATAGAATTTAGGTCAAAGGCCAAGCGCTGGGACCTATAGAGGTCATCCAGCGCTGAAAGGGAGATGGGAAGTATAGGTCTGAAGTCTCTAACAGGAGGAAAACCTCAAAGCAGTTGCACTATGAAACAAATGTCAGGAAGGAATGGAAGGTAAGACAGAAGGAAGAGAGAATACGAACGGAGGTACAGTGGAAGGAATAAAAGGGGTTGGAGCTGGGGGCAAAAAGGACGCTAGAAAGAGCTGTAAGAAATGCCTACAGTGCACCGCATGAGGTTTACTATAGTAGATTCACATCAACCGTACATTTGATGTCTAGGCCAGTCACTACGGCGCTCCTGATTGGCTGTTGATAAGCCAATCGCAGGGCTGGAAACTCTTTCAGTCTCTCTCGAGAGTTCACAGGGGTAGGATCTATGTTCCACTTCTCATGAGGGTTACACATTTCAAAAGTATCCCTCAGGAGAGGTGGAACATACATCCTGCCTATGTGAACTCTCTCGAGAGACTGAGAGAGTTTCCAGCACTGTGATTGGCTTATCAACAGCCAATCAGGAGCGTCGTAAGGGACTAGCCTAGACATCAGATGCACAGTTGATGTGAATCTACTCTAATGATTCTACTTCCCTACGGGAGTGACTTCGATATTCACAGATTGTTTGTGGCTAATTGCGAAAGTGTAAAAATGACAAATAGTCTAGTAAGACTAAGAACAAAGTTGGAATAATCAATATGATTCTCGCTCAATTCTGTGCATGCAGAAAGTACGTAAGAGTGCCTGGTTTGGCTTCCAAACTCTACAAAAGTCCTGCACCCGGAAAGGCAACACGGCCTCCTGCGACACAGCTGAGGAGGACCAACTGAACACTTACAGCTGCTACTTACATTCTTAATAATCTAGGATCAAGGAGTGTTAGATTTATTTACTTGTCGAAGAACTGAAGGCATCAGTGACGATCTTCGCTTACCCTTACCTGCAAGAGAGAGAGAAGCACAGAACGGTTAAGTCGAGCATTGTTGCTACGAAGACTTCATCTACAGACTACCACTAAGCTACGTGAAACACCTACTTTTTAACAGTTCTACTCTGAAAACATATTATCAGTCAACTGCGAACGATTCTTTGCACAATGGATTATTCTGCAAGTAATACAGATGAGTAACAGAACAATAAGAAACTACAAACACAGACACATTAATAATATAATACTATATATAATATATATATATATATATATATATATATATATATATATATATATATATATATATATGTGGCAAAAACTACAGGAAAATAATTTACTGATGTTTATGCCCTATTTCCTCATCTTTGGGAATAAACATCTTACAAGAGGTTTTTGCTTATAGGAAACCCACGCTCGCACACACACAAACACACACATATATATTTATTTATTTATGTTCCCCTTTCCCCATCTTTTCCGCAAATCGTTAAATTGTTTTCACTTCTCTGCATATTCTGTGTCTAAAACCTCTTTTAGTACTTATCGTTTATCATGATCAAAACGAAATGATTTCCAATAATGTCTACTGGAATGAATTGCTTCCAGTCTCCAAACCATCGATATTAGAAATCAGGGCACTGGATCACGCCATACCCCTACCCTACCCTACACCACCAATAGCAAGATAAAAAGTCCCACCATACCTCTACCCTACACCACCAATAACAAGATATAAAGTTAAAGAGAATATGCACAGCAAGTCTGAATAAAGGAAGAGGGTATGGAGGTCAGTAAAAGGCTGAACAATGATGGCAGTGGGGGGTGGGGGCTGAAGGGACACTGCATATAGCCCTCCGTCTCCATAATATATAATATTCCAGCACCTTTCCCTCGCCCACAAATACCTTAATAACTCTGGTCAGCCATTTAGTTGCAATTTCGCATTATAATACAGCTTCTTAATTTTAATCCCCACCAGATCTTCATAATATTATATACACATGCACGATATATATATATATATATATATATATATATATATATATATATATATATATATATCAAGTATAAAACGCCCATTAAAACAGTTTGGTTGAAAGCTAAGGATTTATTTACATATATCTATATATATATATCTTTATATATATATATATATATATATTATATATATATATATATATATATACATACGTAGACTCTATATACATTACATTATATATATATATATATATAATAGATATATATAATATATATATACATATATAATATATATATGTATATATATATATATATATATATATATTTATATATATATATATATATATATTATATATATATATATACGTATATATATATACAATACATATATTAGTAGATATATATATATATTAGTATATATATATAATATCTAATACAGATACGAATATTCATATGTTATATGTGTGTTTGTGTGATTTTAAACTACGAACAGGCAAAAACGTGATGGTTATACGAACAAAGTGACAGCCACAAAGGAAAGAGAAGCGAAACAATGAGATGTACTAAGTACTTTCGTCTTATTGCCAAGACATTGGGCACAGTTGCTAGGACCATTGAGGTCTCGGTAACAAGAAGAAAGTATTCTTTAGTATACAATTAATTGCTTCGCTCTTTCCTTCGTGACTGTAACTTCGTTCGTACATATATATAGTATATATAATCATACATAACACAAATTTGAATGCATCAGTAAGATATTTAGGATATTTAGTTTAGTGATATTTGTCTTTTCCTAAAAGTGAAATCTAATTCAGGCAGACAACCACGAAACTCACATCCATCCATTTTGAATCAATGTAAGAATTGCAAAATCATACGTCGTGAGATGGTCGAGATCACAAGGTAAGAAGAAACAGGCAAAAAAAGACGGCGACACTACGAACTCCACCATGACGAGCTGGACGGTATATATTTATAAAATAAGAGGTGTTGCAGTGGCTGGGACGGGGGGCGGGTGGGTGGGAGAGAGAGAGACCAAGAATCTCTCGCTCTGCACACTTCTCTCCTTCGGTTCTATTGGGTCGTTTCCCTTCACATTTCATCGTTATGAAGGGAAAATGCCTTCAACTACACAGCTGCTAACTCTCTCTCTCTCTCTCATAGTCTTCTATCTGCTCCACCATTCGTTGGATGTCTTCTGAAATCGCGTCCCTTTCATGCCTCTTCCCAAAATCTCAAATGGCTGCTCTCAATCTTCCTCTTCACCTTACACATACCCACTCGCTCCTCTTCCTTCAAGCCTGGGGAGGGGAGGGGAGGGGGAGGGGGGGGGGGGGGGGGTGGGGTTGTTCCCCCTCTGCCAGTCTCGTGGACGGACGTACGGACGGACACATCAGTCACAACACCATCGGACGCTGAAGATGCTCACAAAAACTAGACAATTGGCGGCCATAAATACCGACGCTGCCGCCACTACCAACTTGCCTGCACAACAACCTCTTCCTCTGCTCCTCCTTCGTGTTCTTGTTTATGCTATTAATCCCCCCTCCCCTCAACCCCACCCCCTTCTGCATGTTCTCTCTCTTCTCTCTCTCTCTCTCTCTCTCGGAGGAGGAGGAGGAGGAGTGCATGAATGTTTCGTAGACATGTAACGTACGACGTGAATAAAATATTGTCGCATAATTGTCGATACAAAATACTTCAATTTCAAAAATGTCCCCAAACAACCGCGAGGGAAACAGGAATGAAAAATAAATGCAACGCTTATATCATCAGCGAAGAGAGGAAAACAAACGAGTAGACGGACAAAACAGTTTGGAAAATATGGAACCGAACCTGTTTGGCTGTTTCAATCAGATATTGTACCACAGGTGGCGGAAGGTATACTCGACAACAAGTGCCACTTTTTTTTTGTGTGTGCGCTTTCCACTTTCTTAGGTTGAAGACAGAAGACATTTTTTGACTATAATTCATTGAAAGACACCAACCAAGAAGCATTGCATGAACTTAAATAAGATCATTTGATCTTCGCAAAACATATTTCGTTCATTAAAACCACTGAATCGTGTCAAGATTTGCGAACCCACTATTTTTCAAGACAATATTATACCACTTTGATTATATATATATATATATATATATATATATATGTATATAGGTGTATATGTATATATATATATATATATATATATATATATATATATATATATATATATATATATATAGCGAACCCACTATTTTTCAAGACAATGTTATACCACTTTGATTATATATATATATATATATATATATATATATATATATATATATATATATATATATATATATATATAGTATATACACATTGTAAATCAAAGTGGTATAATATTGTCCTGAAAAAATAGTGGGTTCGCCAGTCTTGACACGATCCAAACTGTTGAGTACATTAAAACCCTATATAGCTCACATTTGTGTAAATATGCATTCCACTTTCATAACGTGTCTAGTGATGATACATAAAACAAGTATTCCTGAAGAATTCAGGAATACAGAATGCGAGAGAAAGGGGAGAGCGGAAGAATAAAAATAATCGACACGAAATGTCACTTGAATTAGTGGCTCGAATACAAAATGAAAAGAAGTTAGCGCCCTGATCACCCTTCAAAACAAGGCACCCGCTGTACAGAGGCTAAGGCAGGCGGTGGCAGTAACTAGTCCTAACCAGGCACCACTCGTCTTGAGGGACACCAGACGGCCCCATCTGCTACAAATATTATCAATCACGAAAGACAAAATCTTGGAAAAAGAGGCCGATGGAATTGAATGGAATACAGATGATGAAAGACGAGATCTTGATTTAAAAAAAGGAAAGATGGAATGGAATTGATTATAGACTTGAGGCCAAAGGCCAAGCGCTGGGACCTATGAGTTCATTCTACGCTGAGAAGGAAACAGAGTAGAAAGGCTTTTGAAAGGTTTAAAAGGAAGAAAATTCCAAAGCAGTTGTTAGGAGAGGGTGGATAGCTAGATGGAAGACAGAGACTATGAACGGAGGTACAGTTAAAGAAATGACAAGGGTTACAGTTTAGGGGTCAAAGGAACGCGTGTGAGGTGCTCTGACAGCACTAACCCCCTACGGGAAAAAAGGGGGGAGGGGGTTAAAAATACACATTACTCTCCTTTCATGGACTTCAGTTTTTACGAAATATATTTCAAATGCTTCTCAAATCGCGATTCCCAGTCACTTCAAGGAGTTTGTGCCACTCACCCCCAGGGAGTGACAATAAAACCGAAGAAGCGACAGTCATCGTACCCTTCAAGAAGCCTCACCCAAGCTCAAAAGCTTGTGACACCAAAGAGAGATTTATCTCAGATAGTTCTTTAAGAAAAAAAAAAACTGCAAAATAAGCCAAGGGGACGTCGTTCAATGGAACTTCAGCAGAAGTACCTTAATACTATTAATATATAACTTCCATTTTTATTCATTCATTAATTTGATGGATTTATCTGGACAACAAATCAAAATGTCATTCATTTCTTACTGAATGATAGATCGCTCTAACATTCAACTAGAACTTCAAATCTCTCAGGTATGCAATTTACAATGAACACACAAACTTCATTAAAGAATGGCATACGAGACAGTCAGTAGAACACACTCTAGCACGGTGTCTGAATCTGTCAGCAGCATTCGACAATTAATTTCTAAAAGTAGAAGCATTCGACAATAATTTCTAAAAGTAGGTGCATTCGACAGTAATTTCTAAAAGTAGGAGCATTCGACAGTAATTTCTAAAAGTAGGAGCATTCGACAGTAATTTCTAAAAGTAGGAGCAGTCAACAATAAATTTCTAAAAGTAGGAGCATTCGACAGTAATTTCTAAAGGTAGGAGCATTCAACAATAAATTTCTAAAAGTAGGAGCATTCAACAATAAATTTCTAAAAGTAGGAGCATTCGACAATAATTTCTAAAAGTATGAGCATTCAACAAAAAGGTAGGAGCATTCAACAATAAATTTCTAAAAGTAGGAGCATTCGACAATAATTTCTAAAAGTAAGAGCATTCGACAGTAATTTCTAAAAGTAGGAGAATTTTACAGTAAATTTCTAAAAGTAGGAGCATTCAACAATAATTTCTAATTTCTAAAATTAGGAGCATTCGACAGTAATTTCTAAAAGTAGGAGCATTCGACAATAATTTCTAAAAGTAGGAGCATTCGACAAATATTTCTAAAAGTAGGAGCATTCGACAATAAATTTCTAAAAGTAGCAGTAGTGATCTACGGTTTTAC
>NC_061094.1:6772751-6787751 GCF_015104395.2 Macrobrachium nipponense
GTGTTTAAAAAAAATAAAAAGAGGATTTAAAAGCGAAAACTTAGGAACTAAACCTTTGAGAAGACAATCAAGAGAACAGATTCCTCAGATTTGATTTATATAGATTTTTGGCATTATGCTAAGCGCTGGGGCAACTGAGGCCATTCAGCGCTGAAACGGAAATTGATAGTAAAAGGTTCGAAAGGTGTACCTCAAAGCGGTTGCACTGTGAAACAATTGTTAGAAGAAGGTGGACATGGACAGTAGGATGGTAGAAAGAGAATATGAACGGAGGTACAGTAAAAGGAATAAGTAATGCCTACATTGGACCGAGAGTGAAATGCAACCATTCAAAAGTGCTATTAATAACAAGTAAAAAAAATTCGACGAAGTATCTTCGGCGCAATCGAGTTTTCTGTACATCTAATATTCAAGACCACCGAAAATAAATCCACCTTCAGGTGGTTTCTTTATAAAGCTGTATGAGCAGCGACCCGTGAAACTTTAACCATGGCCCAGTGGATGCCTGGCATATATCGTTGCCAGATGTATTTATAAATTTGCATTACATTTTTTACTACTTTTACTTATTTAGAAGTATTTCTTGCGCCTACTTATACTTTTTTTCCAAAATGGCAACTTTTGAATGGACCCCAGATTGAAGCAGTGTCGGACGCACGATTATGGCTAAATTTCACCTTAAATAAAATGAAAAATACTGAGGCTAGAGGGCTGCAATTTGGTACGTTTGATGACTGGAGGGTGGGTGATCAACATAACAATTTGCAGCCTTCTAGCCTCAGTAATTTCTAAGATCTAAGGGCGGACAGGAAAAGTGCGGACGAAATAAAAAAGTGCGGACAGGAAAAAATGCGGAAAAAAATTACGGACAGGAAAAAAGTGCAGGAAAAAAAGTGCGGACAGGAAAAAAGTCCTGACAGACAAAGCCGGCACAACGATTAGACGTATCTGTCAACACATTCTCTTTTTCATAAGATTTCTTCTTACTTCTCAAAGCTTGCTTACCCACACTCCCTTGAGGCGAACCACTTAAGCCTACTGCTCTCGGCAGAAAACATTCCTAAGGATATAATAAAGGAAATGTAGTAGTTAGTACCTTGTCCCTTCTTCCAAGAAAGTTAAATTGAAACACTGGAGATGCTAAAATACTACTTTCGTCTTATTACCAAGACCTGGCCACAGCAAATGCACATCTTTAGTTGTTGTGACCATGTCTTGGTATTGAGACGAAAAGTGGTACTTAGCATCTCCAGTGTTTCAATTTTCCTTCGTGGCTCGAACTTTGACCACACACACACACATTGTATATATATATATATATATATATATATATATATATATATATATATATATATATACACATACATATATAGGTATATATGCTCAAAAAATCACAGTAGATGGACGTGACTTCATTGAGTAAGCGAATACCACAGGAAAATGATAGGCAGAAATCCAAGAGCTTGCGTCTGTACTTAGACATTGTCAAGGAACGAATGTCTTAGTAAAGACGAAAGCGCTTGGATTTCTGCCTATCATTTTCCTGTGGTATTTGCTTATATATGTATATATATACATATTTGTATGTATGTATGTAATTATACACATATAAAGTCGCTAAAGAGGGGGACTTGAGACAACACCAAGGATTTGTGACTCGGTACATTGTCGAAACTTGGTCAGAACACTACTACAAGCTGCCAATGCCAGACATACAGAAGATGCCATACAACAGAAACTATACGTCAAAGGAGGAATCCCACTAACAGAGTCAATTACCAAGTATAACTCTTACCATTTACATCAAACCCAACCTGATAGTCAGTCCTGGTAATGCAGAATCGCTGTCACGCTACTGGGACTGACCAAAGACGCCTATAAAGGGGTGCCACACAACGTGAGTCATGGACGGCAGCTAAAATATCTCTCATACACACACACACACACACATATATATATATAATATATATATATATATATATATATATATATATATATAATATATATATATATATATAATCTCAAAAAATCCTTATAACGTGACTGGAATATCTTGAAGTAATAAAAGTCCACACTTATGTAAAATGTGTATTAAAAATACATAAAAGACGGGAGCTTTCGTCTACTTGATCAGTAGACTTCATCAGCCGTACTGATTTTTCCTTTTTAAAAAATACAATGTATTTGTGTTCGAAAGTGCGTTTATGATAATCTGTACATACAATTCTTTACTTTAAATTATATTAAATATGTGATATATATATAATATGTGTGTATATATATGTATATGTGTATATATATATATATATATATATATATATATATATATATATATATATATATATATGTATGTATATACGTATACACATATATCTATATAATTCAAAACAGAGAATTAAATGTACAAGTAAAGTATTACAAGAAAACTTTGAAGCAATCATTTGTTAAATGTAGTGTCTATACATGAACATTTATAAAATATTTAAGAACAATTAAATGTATATAACCATAAACCTGATCTGTCATGTGGTCATTTAAATAATTGCATATTCACAGTTCTACTACAATTTCCTTTGATTATATTATGCATCTTCGAAGCCTGAATTCACACTGAAGACTGCTGAATCATGGATGAAGTCACTATGCAGACAACACTAGCCGCTTGATACAACTATAGCTGGTTCACTTAAGGTAGATTCTTGGGTGAGCCCTATGCCTACGAGACGTTTGTTTAGCGGTTGCTGATTGGCTGGGAGCTGCATACCTCCCGGTACCAGCCAATCAGCGTCCGCCAAACAAACGTCCCGTAAGCAAAGGGCTCATCCAAGAATCTACCATAAGTGAATCAACTATGCATACACAGAAGGTTCGCCAGTAGTGAGAAAGAATAAGACTTTAGGCCGAAAGCCAAGCGCTGGGACCCTTGAGGTCATTCAGCTCTGAAACGGAAATTGACAGTAAAAAGGTTAGAAAGGTGTAACAGGACGGAAATCTCGCAAATCAAGTGTTAGGAGAGGGTGGATATTAAGATGGAGGAAAGATAATATGAACGGAGGTATAGTAAATGGAGAGAAAGGGGTTGCAGCTAGGGGCCGAAGGCACGCTGCAAAGAACCTTCAGTAATGCCTACAGTACACCGCATGAGGTACTGAGGTTGTCCCCCAAGAGGATAACGTTAGAAAGAATGGCTGAAGCAGTTATAAACACTAAGCACAGAGTATTAATGTCTTCTCAAGTTCCACTGCAGGACTTCTAGAGGAGCCTCTAAGGACACATGAGCCAGTCTTGCAACCCTTCATGGATAATCATCTCTGTCTATTCATATTTCTGTGTTAGTTTTCACTTTTGATATTATTTTTAATTTTAGTTTGTGTAGGTGCACTTCAATTGTATAACAGACATCGCACCCGTTTCGCAAAACTGCCATAAAGATACCCAAGAAACTGGTAAATGGTTGATTTGTTTGTATGGCGTTTTTTTACCCTGCATGGAACCAGTATGGTTATTCAGCAACGGGACCAACGGCTCTATACGTGACTTCCGAAGCCGGTCAAGATTCGTGAACTTCTATCACCAGAAATGCACATCTCTCACCCTTCAATGGAATGCTCGAGAATCGAACTCGAGGCCACCGAGGTGGCAGGTCAAGACCATACCGATCACGCCACTGAGGTGCTGGTAATGGCTGAAACAGTTGTTTGCAAAATGATATACAACGCATTACCACAGTCACAATCTATGTTTTTTTTTTTCCCTGAACATGAACATAAGACAAGGTGCAGGAAGTGGGAAAATGAGTTGTAAAATGCTGTCTGTCACAAATGCATTATTTGCCTAAGGAAAAATCTACACCCAAAAAGCACACTGGTATATTTAAACTGAAAAAGCCCAGCATTGTATATATACTAATATATAACGCTCCAGTTTTCGAAGTTGAGATAGCATTTCAACATCAGGCCTTGGAATATTCCATAACTTATCCTATGCTAGAAACATGGCTAAAAATGGCAATTTATTTTCCTCGCTCGTAATACCTTCTAACCCTCACCACATCGACTGGTCGATGAAGTGATACAATATGCACAGATGGCAGTAGATAAAAAGGGTCACCAGCGCTAGACGTTTGGGTCACTTCTTGGCATTAAAATCTGGCTGCAGTCATATAATGTTATGCTACCGATTCAGACATCCAGATTTAAACCCAAACACCAAGGAAGACGACTCCCCAACAAGGCTGACTACTTGTTGCCTTCAACTACATTCCTTTCCTGTGCTCACATACGAGTGAACAACCTACACTGCTGGAGAGCAGCATCGTACCCAACAAACATAAGGGATATGGTATGTATACAGACATATATATATATATGTATACATGACATATATATAATAATATATATATATATATATATATATATATATATATATATATATATATATATATATATATATATGTATAACAGAATCACGAAAGTTAGGAACGTGATAAATACATAAATAAAGGTATATACCACGAGGAAAAATACACAACGGAGTATCCACAAGATCTTTCGACGTTCAAACGCCCTTTACTCTGCTAAGTAAAGGACATTTGAACGTCGAAAGATCTCGCGCATACTCCGTTCTTTATTTTTCCTTGTGGCATATACTTTTATATATATATATATATGCTATATATTTATATATGCTATATATATTTATATATTTATATGAGCGGTGGCAGTGTGGTCTAAGGCTTCACTGTGCGTCCTCAATTTGTGGATGTCGGTGGTTCGCGGCCGTGAGCCGACAAATCTCTTATCAACTAAAAAATTCCCCTTCGGTTAAACATATATGGAAATATATTAATTCCGATGTAGAGCGAATTAGATATTAAAGGACTTTTGTAGCTCGATGTGTGTATATATATATATATATGTTGTAAGATGGTTAAGCCCATCAGTGACTTTGGAAGGGGAAAGAATGAGACTTGGCACAATCATAGAGAAAGTCGTAGTGGAAAGAAAAAAAACAAAAAAAACAGTTCCATTCAGGAAGGTTGGTCGAGGGAGTAATATGACATTTTCAGGACTTAACGTTGCACTGAATTCTGTATTGTTTGACTGAACATAGAATTTAGGCCAAAGGCCAAGCGCTGGGACCTATGAGGTTATTCAGGGCTGAAGAGGAAATTGACAGTAAAAGGTTTGAAAGGTGTAACAGGAGGAAAACCTCACAGTTGGTACTATAAATCAACTGTTAGGAGAGGGTGGAAAGAAAGATGGAAGAGAATATGAAACGAGGTACAGTCAAAGGAATGAAAGGAGTTGCAGCTAGGGGCCTAAGGCACGCTGCAAAGAACCTTCAGTGCACCTGATGGCACTAGCCCCCCACTAAGGGGCTGAATTCTGTACAACGGGGTTACATCCATTTTGATCACAGAGTGACAGCGTCAAGCCAGTCGTACGTGACGCACTCCACTTGCTCACTTACAAATGAATTATTTTTACCAAGTTCAATGACCCCAAAAATATACACTATCTGACAAATTCTCCAGTTGCATATACTGCCACTGCTGCAACTTTCTTCACAGCTAACTGAAATAAGCCTGAGAGACAGCCAGCCTCTGTGGCATGGGTTGTACATTTGCACGACACTGACTGCTAATACTATTACTGCTTATAGTACTGATACTAGGACTACAGGCAGTCCCCGGGTTACGATGGGGGTTCCGTTCTTGAGACGCGTTGTAAGCCGAAAATCGTCGTAGGCCAGAACATTGTCAAAAATCCTAAGAAAACCTTACTTTTAATGCTTTGGGTGCATTAGAAACTATGTAAACTGAATTCTTATTGCATTTTGCATCAAAAAAACCTTCAAATATTGATTATTTTGCATTTTATTTCTTCTGCCAGATGAGCGTTGTAGGCGCCGTAACCCTGGAACATGCGTCGTAAACCTGGAAATAATGTCTGATAAATATAATTGAAAAGCGTTGTAACCTCGGAACAGCGTAAGCCAAACCCGCCGTAAGCCGGGACTGCATGTAGTGATTGTCAGCAGCGGTGATAGATATCCTGATAAGAAGGCCGTCGATTCGATTGCAATGCATATGAAGATGCAAGTTTGTAGAAACAGTAGGTTTTGAATTAGTTTCATCTTGGTGTATGTCAACGAGGATTCACTGACACTAATTTCCATAAACGGATCTTTTCTGACACTAATTTCCATGAAGGGAACTTTCTGACACTAATTTCCATGAAGGGAACTTTCCAGCACTAATTTCCATGAAGAGAACTTTCTGACACTAATTTCCACGAAGGGAACTTTCTGACACTAATTTCCATGAAGGGGAACTTCTGAACACTAATTAATTTCCAAGGAAGGGACCCCTTAAATGACACCCGAATTTCCATGAAGATAACTTTCTGACACTAATTTCCACGAAGGGAACTTTCTGGACCATTAACTTTCCATTGAAGGGATCTTTATCTGACAACTAATTTCCATGAAGGGATCACTTATTTATGACCACTAATTTCCATGAAGGGAAACGTTAAACCTGACCACTAATCCAATGAAGGGGACAATTAAACTGACACTAATTTCCATGAAGGGAACTTAACTGACACTAATTTCCATGAAGGGAACTTAACTGACACTAATTTCCATGAAGAGAACTTATCTAACACTAATTTCCACGAAGAGAACTTACTGACATTAATTTCCATGAAGCGAACTTATCTAACACTAATTTCCATAAAGAGAACTTATCTGACACTAATTTCCATAAAGAAAACTTATCTGCCACTAATTTCCACAAAGAGAACTTATCTGACACTAATTTCCATGAAGAGAACTTACCTAACACTAATTTCCATGAAGAGAACTTACTGACACTAATTTCCATGAAGCGAACTTATCTGACACTAATTTCCATAAAGAGAACTTATCTAACACTAATTTCCATAAAGAGAACTTATCTGACACTAATTTCCATAAAGAGAACTTATCTGTCACTAATTTCCATAAAGAGAACTTATCTGCCACTAATTTCCATAAAGAGAACTTATCTGCCACTAATTTCCATAAAGAGAACTTATCTGCCACTAACTTCCATGAAGAGAACTTATCTGACACTAATTTTCACGAAGAGACACTAATTTCCACAAAAAAACTTATCTGACACTACTTTCCACAAAGAGAACTTCTGACCCTAATTTCCATGAAGGGGACTTATCTGAAACTAATTTCCATGAAGAGAACTTATATGACACTAATTTCCGTAACGGGAACTTATCTGACACTAATTTCCATGAAGGGGGCTTATCTGACACTAATTTCCATACAAGGAACTTGTCTGGCACTAATTTCCACGAAGAGAACTTTCCGACACTAATTTCCACAAAGAGAACCTATCTGACACTAATTTCCACTAAGAGAACCTATCTGACACTAATTTCCACTAAGAGAACTTAACTGACACTAATTTCCACCATAAAGAGAACTTAACAGACACTTAATTTCCACCATGAAGAGAACTTAACTGACACTAATTTCCACGAAGAGAACTTATCTGCCACTAATTTCCACGAAGAGAACTTATCTGACACTAATTGCCACGAAGAGAACTTGTCTGACACTAATTTCCATAAAGAGAACTTATCTGACACTAATTTCCATGAAGAGAACTTTTTGACACCAATTTCCACGAAGGGAACTTTCCAACACTAATTTCCGTAAAGGGATCTTGTCTGACACTAATTTCCACTAAGGGACTTTTCTGACAATAATGTCCATAACGGGAACTTATCTGACACTAATTTCCATAAAGGGACCTTAACTGACACTAATTCCCATGAAAAGAACTTATCTGCCACTAATTTCCATAAAGAGAACTTATCTGCCACTAATTTCCATGAAGAGAACTTATCTGACACTAATTTCCATGAAAGGGACTTTCTGGCACTTTCCAATACTAATTTCCATAAAGGGATCTTGTCTGACACTAATTTCCATGAAGGGACTTATCTGCCACTAATTTCCATGAAGGGAACTTTTTCTGCCACTAATTTCCATGAAAGGAAACACTAATTTCCATGAAGGGTAATTACTGACACTAATTTCCATGAGGGGGAACTTATCTGAAACTTTCATTAAGGGAACTTTTCTGACACAAATTTCTATGAAGGGAACTTACCTGACACAAATTTCCACGAAGTGAACTTATCTGAATCTTATTAACAGTTTAGTAGAAGCCGGCTGGTCTATGATTGTGACTCAACAATTAATTGTGCGAATTTTTTTCCAGATTATTTCACTGTATATCAACTCTAACCTATTCCAGCACATTTCGTATTCATCAAAACTTCTTGTAAGGATGAGATTAGAAACTTACAGACTAAAAACAGTCAACGCAGAAGTTCATTGCTGGCAGTCATTGGTAAATGGTAAAAAAAAAAAAAAAAATATCATATACCAAAAATAAGATCACACATTTATACAGAATTCAGTCAACTAAGTCTTGATACATCTAGCAGACCTCAACTACTTGATACATCTAGTAGACCTCAACTACTTCTTGATACATCTAGCAGACCTCAACTACTTGTTACATCTAGCAGACCTCAACTACTTGTTACATCTAGTAGACTTCAACTACTTCTTGATACATCTAGTAGACAAAGTCAGGTAGAAAGTACTGGGCCATAGAAATACGCAGCTTCCTTCAAACTTGGTTTGCAAAGGTAACGATTGTTCCTTGCAAGCCTTTCCGTCAGAATGCCACTGGCAAAGCACGGGGCAAAAAAAAAAAAAAAAAAAAAAAAATAAAAAAAATAAATAAAAATAAAAAGTAAAACTGTAAAAAGACCCAATAGAAAACCCTGCACATACAGCCACTCTCCATGTCACCGCCGACCAGAGAGAAATCGTCTTCAATTCCGAGTGTAACTAGTATACCATCGATTTGTACAGAGAATCTCTTCTCCTCAAGTCGCGCCCCTGCCGCACCCCCCCCCCCCCCAAAAAAAAACCGGCCTAATGCATAATATACTAGTTTGTTGCCAGGATTAAATTCTTCGCCTTATACTTTCATGTTTTAAAACCACACAAATGTTCGCCAGAGAGGATACAAACATCATCAACATCCAGGTAGTGATCAGGTTGCTCTCACCAAGGAGTATATATATTTATATATATACACACAATGTTCGTGTCAACGCCTTAAGGCAGAGTTCGCTAAGAGAGAGAGAGAGAGAGAGAGAGAGAGAGAGAGAGAGAGACTAGTCAGCAACCAGCAACAACCACCAAACCACTCTTGGCTAGTTAGGCAAGATATTAGCCAGAAGGCCCTCTTACAACATTACCATACAAAACCTGATCTAAGAACAACGACGGCGCAACAACTAGCCACTGGTAACTCCTATTATCATGCTAAACTAACTCCTCTCTCTGAGCTACTACACCCACGTAAGGATGGTCGGACGGAAACCTCTCGTTCCTACAGGACCCATCCCAGTCAGTCAAGTCATATTTGTTCGATTGCTTGCAAATCCAACAACCGCCCGGCGTCTTCCAACCCCCCCCCCCCCCCCCCACCAACAACTCCTTCTCTCTCTCTCTCTCTCTCTCTCTCTCTCGTCTCTCTCTCTCTCTCTCTCTCTTCTCCAAGTGGTGATATTTGATTACCATCACAAGTACAAAGCGAGGACTCTGGGAAGATTCTTTAGGCCTGACCAACCGAGTATTTGTCTTTCAATGGAGAGAGAGAGAGAGAGAGAGAGAGAGAGAGAGAGAGAGAGAGAGAGAGAGAGAGAGAAGGCTATCTATCATACATGACTCTTTATCAATCCACCCTAGCGATGAACCCGAACTGCCTCATAACAATATTATGCTCCCTTTTACCAATTCTTCGTATCTATTCTTCTCAACATTTAAAACCTGAAGCCACAAACGCAGGCGTTTCTATAGTTTTTACGTTTTCCTTCAATTGCATTCAACACCACACTCTGAACTTTCATAGAGAACTCCCGTGTATCGTGTGACACGCCTCTCATCTCTCACCTTACCACCATTCGTCATATTTAATCCTTTGCATTCCACTATAATCTACTGCTTCCCTCATCTCGTCAACCATATCAACATTCCATTAATACATCTTACTCAATACTCACCCCATCACCCTTTAACCTTAGCCGTAGGTTCATTCTCATCTTTCTCCTTACGCTAACACTCTCAGAACTCTTTCACTAGACCTTGCATTAAAAAAAAAAAATACTACATCAATGCTATATCTTCTGTAACATTTACAAAGATATTCAACCACCACGGGGAACACTTCTCGTATCACAATGCATCCTAATACTCTCTTCGTTGCCGCTAACTTTTCCATCAATTAACCATCTCTAGGTCAACTTTTGCCATAAATAACATTTCTTTTAACTTTCATACTTCTCGCAACATATATAGCCTAAACTATTTACCCAACCACCATCTTCCCTGCTAAACCAACAATGTTCTTGTTCCAATAACGCTCCTCGTCATTTGTTTTAGTCTCCGTCAGAATCCTACCTTCCACCAAATTCATTGTATTCTTTGCCATGTTAAGCTTCATACTGCACAGGAGCAATTTCTCTCCGTTTACTTCGGAACAGTTCCCTCATCTAGACATCTTACATAAACTGAATGTAGCTGCTACTCAACCACACCGTCACCACCGTATCACACATTTCTTTTGTAATTCTAGTACCTTGGCATTTCTCAACCTCTTGAATGCCCTACTTCCTTCTCATACATCCACTAATCCTTTCCACCTTTCTATCTTACATATTCAACAAATCCTCAAAATACTTATGTGACCCAAAACCGCACTGTTTTCAGATCGCATCTTCTTAATACCTAAATATATAACTTTCCCTTCAGTCTTGCAAGCGACGTTTCCTCACTCATTTCGCCGTCATCCCAAGACTGAAAAGTAATCTTTGCTCAATTCTCCAACTCTCTTCAAATGCCACATTGTCCCCCAAGTGTTGTTACACATTTCATGAAATCCTTTCACTTGCATTTTTCCCCTTATGTACTATGCTTTTCACCTCCTGTTACCAACCCATTTGGGAAATGCAAAGGTTTCCGAAAATATTTGTGTATGTATGTATGTCGCATATATATACTATATATTATGTAACTAGACATCTTCATGTCATGAGGAGAGAAGACGAACACGTAGTATGTGAGAGGGTTTTGAACATGGAGGTGGAGGGTACAAGAGGGAGGGGAAGGCCAAAGTTCAGGTGGAAAGATAAAAAATTATTAAATGACACGAAGGAAAAGGGTCTAAGAGAACAAGATGTACAGGACAGAGGAAGATGGAGAAGGCTGACTAGAAACAGCGACCCCTATATAGAAATGGGAAAAGCTGGAGGCATAGAAGAAGTAGTAGTAGTAACTAGACATTTTCTTGTACTCATAAACATTAATCACAATTGTCATTCAAAATGAAATTGACTAAACCTCGGAATAAACACAGAAAGGGGGTTTACAAGCAGTTCGCTTATCAGGCTATCAAGCGATGCTTACTTTGTTGTACATATGCTTCTGAAACTCTACCCATTTACGAATTTCTGCTTACTTGGGGAGTAAGCCAACAAACTACTTAGTTGTTCTTGAGGTGGGTAGGAAATGTCTATGAAGGAGCCTAAAAAGTTCTGAATAATGTGTGATGTGTCGAGTTAAAATACAGGAATCTTAGGATAGGATATCTATAATCTATTTATTAGAGTGAAAATGTAAAAAATACATAATGTGCATGTTAAACAGTACAGAAAATTTTATTTCTAATAAAATATATATAGTGCATTCATTTTAATATTCGTTGGTTAAACAAGGCTCTATTTGACCATAGATTTTAGCATGTTTTAATTTACGTTATAAGTTAGGAATATAATGTTTAGAACTGGAGGGGAAAATCTTGCATGCGTCCATGAGTAAGCTGAATGACAACTGACCTACTCTCTCTCTCTCTCTCTCTCTCTCTCTCTCTCTCCAACTATTCTCTCTTACTCCTTCCCTCTTTCTCCTCCCTAACAGCCCCCCTACACTCTACCCTCACTCTCTCCTGTTATGACAGTTGCTTCAATTACTCTACCAGCATTTTTTTTTTATTTTATATTCCACCCCTTCTCACCCAGTTTCCTATTAGGACTGAACTTGGGCTTAACAGGGGATCCGGAGTATCACCATTCATCTCAGCGACCTCGAAAACTAGGGATTTGACACTGATATCTGTCGTTATCAGTTATTTCGACAAGTCACCCCCTTCCAAGCCCCAACCTTACCCTCACCATCCCAACCTATTCTCTTCCAGATATTCATGTATTTACCAAAATGAGAAAAGATGAATTCATAGAGTCTATGTGTTGCCAAGTCTACGGGCAGAACCAGCCCCTGTTTCAGGGAAGCCCTTCCCACCCACCCAACCCCCTTTTGTTGTCTTTTGATGCTAGTGATGTCTTATCCACCCAGTACTCTTTTCTAGATAGTAGCAAGTCATGTGCATATGCATATATATAATATCATATATATATATATATATATATGCATATATATATATATATATATATATATATATATATATACATATATATATATATATATATATATATATATTATTATTAATAATAAATTTATTATATAAAGTATATAGATATAGATATATATATATAGATATATAATATATATATATATATTATAATACATATGCATATGACCATCGACTTGCTACTATCTAGAAAAGAGTATATATATATATATATATATAAATATAGATATATATATATATATATATATATATATATATATATATATATATACTATATATATATATAATATATATATGCATATGCACATGACTTGCTACTATCTAGAAAAGAGTACTGGGTGGATAAGACATCACTAGCATCAAAAGACAACAAAAGGGGGTTGGGTGGGTGGGAAGGGCTTCCCTGAAACAGGGGCTGGTTCTGCCCGTAGACTTGGCAATACATAGACTCTATGAATTCATCTTTTCTCATTTTGGTAAATACATGAATATCTGGAAGAGAATAGGTTGGGATGGTGGGGGTAAGGTTGGGGCTTGGAAGGGGGTGACTTGTCGAAATAACTGATAACGACAGATATCAGTGTCAAATCCCTATATATATATATATAGTATATATATATATATATATATATATATATATATATATATATATATATATATATATATATACATTATATATATTATTAATTATATTATTATTAATTAATATTATATTATAATATATATACACATTATATCAATATATTAGTAATCATAAACTTCCTTATAGAGGTAGTAGCACCAGAGTGCAGTTATAAACTATTTTGGACTGACGATGCACGTTTATACACACACACAATATATATATATATATATATATATATATATATATATATATATATATATATATATATATATATATTGTGTGTGTGTGTGTGTGTGTGTAAAACTGAATCACAAAAATTTGGAACGTGATAAATCCATACATAAAGGTATAAGCCACGAAGGAAAAATATTATCCTTTATTGCTTTGTCCTTGTGTCTGAGCAGACTGACTTAATCTTTTTGTTTTTTTAAACTGTACCCATGTTTATGCTTCTTAGGAAAGGTTACTCATTCTCCAGGTGTGACGAATTCTAGGTACTAATCTCCTTATAATCCCTATCTGTCAGTTATACGAGCTTTCCTGTACTGTCAATTCCTCATGTAAGTCAGTTTATCTGCTGAGTAAAGGGCGTTGAACGTAGAAAGATCTTGCAGAAACTCCGTTGTTTATTTTTCCTTAGTGGCTTATACCTTTATTTTATATATATATATATATCTATATATATATATATATATATATATATATATATATATATATATATATATATATATATATATATATATAGTCACAAACATTAATGTATCAGTCCCGACCAACGACTTTTCTTGGGCAACTCGACCTTAGTAGTAGGAGGCGCCGCTGCTCAAAGTTGCCAAACGTCATCACGTGACGTTCCCAAGGGCCAGAGCAGCAGGCTTGGAAACAGCAGAAGCTCCTCCTCCTTTGGCCGTAAATATTCGAGGAATACGTATCAATATTTTCCCCTGCCGAGGCGCGCCGTCTCCAGCAAAAGCTCTCTTTCGTCATTCTAAACGCTGTTATCATCACGTCAACAAGTTCGCTGGGTTTATACTATGTTGGCAAAAGAAAAAATCACTCGAGGTTCTCCTCCTCCTTGGGTACGGACCGCAAGTCCGCAACCCTTCAATACTTTCTCGTCGCTGGAGAGAGGAGGAGGAGGAGGGAGGAGGAGGGAGGAATTAGCCATGGCTGATTTTATCTACGTTTGGGTCCTCGAACCCTGATAACAGGTGTGGCTGTTATTGCTGGGCGATAGCCTGCAAATGCCCGGCTGTTTGTTGAACGCGAGAGTCGGCTGTTTGGATGGGAGGGGACACACACTCATGGCGTCGAGATAATATGGGTACGGTCTAGGTATAATATACCTAGACCGTGGTTATGGGTTGGTGGGTCAGGGATACGTTAAGGCCTATACTGTTTTAAAGAGAGGAGAGAGAGAGAGAGAGAGAGAGAGAGAGAGAGAGAGGTTTGTCTACCCCGGCCATCATAATACAACAACAAACAATTAACTAGAGAAAAGAACATCGAATATCGGTCTAGCCAGAGAGATCGTAAAACACATGGACCCTTTCATTAAACATCAGGAGAGTCTGGCATAAAATATCGACTGGTTCTGCATAAATAAAACACTCGCCGGTGGGTGAAAATGCCGAATAAATTCTGAAGTCAAATTCTGGATAAGTACCAACTGAACCTCACGCCAAAATGCTGTATGACCTATACCTAGACTTTTTTTTTTTTTTTTTTTTTTTGTTTTTTACCGTCAACTCTCTGCTGTACCTATTACAGTCACTTGAATCATCAGCCTCTTCCACCT